>NW_026909644.1:0-47500 GCF_951802175.1 Populus nigra | reverse complement strand
TCGTTTTAAAAAAAAATTATTATTAGAAATTTATTAGAAAATACATAAACAAAAATGAGAAGACAAGAATAAAAGATAGGAATTATTATCATTTTTTTATGTGAAAACTAGATATGATTTTATTTTTTGTTGGTTACGACTTGTATAACATAAATTTTTTTTATTTATCTAGATCATTTCATTAATTCTTAAACTTTTTTTAAAAAATATAAAATTATTTATTAGTTTTGATTTTAAAATCATGAAATCTATCATTTACGTCAGATCAAACATGAATTTGATTTATATGAGAAAGATTTTATAATGCATGAGGTTCCCTGCCTTTTGTTTTCACTGTCTTATGAAACCCGCCGAGCATTTTTTATTCTCAAATCGAAACCAGATGGGTTTTTTTTCTTCAAGAAAAAAAAAAGAAACGAAAAGAAAAGAGGAGCGAAGAACACAACTGGGCCAACCCTGAAAAGAAAATGAAATGGGCTGGCCCGTAATTCAACAGCGGCTTCCTCATCACTGAAACCAGAAAGACCCTCCAAGAACACACAAACCAGAGAAAAAGGAATTCTAAGAAAAGTAAAGAAGGAAATGCAATCTTTATCTTCCCTTCGAAGCGCCCTTTGTTCTATTCCTGCTTCATTTCCTCTTCCTTCTCATGGAACTTTCAACTCCATATCCAGACACGCCGCCTCTCCAGGCTAGCTCAACCTCTCTCTCTGTCTCCACTCTATTAGTTTGATGTTCTTGATTTACATAATTTGATGTAGATTGTATCTTAATGAAGTATACTTAGACCAGAGACTTAATGGTTCGTATGAAATGATTGCTTCATTTTCATAGATTCTATGTGTTTGAAGCATTAAAATTGTTATTTGTTTTGGTCAAATGGAAAAAATGAATAAACAACTTACCGGGTTCAACCTCTTACATAGAACTGATCTCAAATTGCTGTTTTTCTACTGAAAATGAGGATACGAGATCAAACAGTATAATGCTTTAATTTGTCGGCCTCTTTTTGCTAAAGGCGGATTCCCATTTACAGGGAACAACCATCTTCTTTACAAACCTATTTACAGTAATTCATTCACTTTTACATTAGCTCTCTTTACGACTCAAATATTATAAACATATGCCCTTCTCTTTTGTCTGCACTTATTAAGTGTCTGTACACCAAGATCTCTTTGAACAACTCCCTTAAAAAGAGTGTTTTATTCTTCATATGCTTGTTTTGCATCTTCAAATTCTTTTGCAATGATGTGGCAAGCACATCTCATTAAGCTTCTCTCACCTCTCACCCCCCCGCCCAAAAAAAAAAAGAGGATCCTTATGCACCAGTCTGAGAAAAAAAAAACCTTGAAAGTACTTCCTTTCCAAGATAGACTAAATCAGGTTATACTCACACACTATCTTTTCAGCTCATCAACAATCAATGCCAGTTGCCCGCGGCATTGCACAGGCACCAACACTAGTTTTTCTCTAAACAACTGAGTTGAAATATCTACTAAGTTGTTAACCTTCGTTAATACATAATTTAAAATTTTATTGTTCTTTGTGCTTCAAAATGATCTTGAAATGGCGAAACATTCAATGAAAAGTCTGAACTATCCATTTATCATACTAATTTAAGGAGCAACATCCTGTTTGGTTTTTACTGATTGAGCATTGTAAATGTGTTTTTTTTTTTGGAATAAAGATCACTGGGTCTTCAAGTTTTTCATTGATCTTTGTTCTCATTGATAGGGTTGACTACTGAAGGTCACTTGCAAAGAAGTCATGTTCCTTTTAGTTTTTTTATACTCTGTTATTTCAGAATATAATATTCTTTTGTTTCTGCCCGTTCCAATTAGAGCCCCATTTACCCCAATAGATAACCGATTAAACCCCAATCCATGGTGCATTATATATGCAAGATAAATAACTCTTACGCAATTTCTTTTTGAAGGTCAAAATGAGATTTTGATAGTGTATATTTAAAGAGTCGAGAATGCTGAGGATTTGCAGGTCTAGTTGGGAGTGAACTGAACTTCTCGAGAACTACATTTCATCGAAGGAGTAAGGTTAATTGCATTTCCACCCCATCAGAGAAAGCTGCCTTTACTCATGAAGATCATGAAAAAAAGTGCCCTTTGGTTAAAATGTGTGGGATTACCTCAGCTCGAGATGCTGTGATGGCAGCAGAAGCTGGTGCTAATTTTATTGGGATGATTCTTTGGCCCAACTCAAAACGTTCCATTTCGCTTTCAGTTGCAAAGGAAATTTCGAAAGTTGCAAGAGAATATGAAGCAGCTCCGGTAGGGGTGTTTGTGGATGATGATGCAGACATGATATTGAGAGCTGCGGATGCAGCAGACCTTGAATTTGTGCAGGTATATTTTCATACTTTTGACTACTTCGTATCTAGTATATCATTTTTGTTTCCGACTTTGATATTCTATTATTCAGCTTCATGGGAAAGGTTCACGGGCAGCTTTTCTGGATTTAAAGGGAAAAAATCAAATAGTGTATGTTCTCCATGCAAATGAGAATGGAAACCTTCTAAATCAAATTTCAGATGAAGAATGTTCCTTGGTTGATTGGATTCTCGTGGATAGTGCAACAGGTGGCAGGTAAGAAAATGATTTACCTTCATGTATAGTTCATCCATCATCTCCATTTTGCCAGTTTGTATATTCCATGGACCATCTATGTTGAGGTTAAAAAATATAGAATTTTGGTACTAATTGATTTGATGCATTATATTCAATGAGCTTCGAGCCTAGGAACTGAATAGATGTTGGAAACTTGTCTGATGCTTGCTTTATACAGGTCTAGACTGGACTATCTCAAAGTAAGCAGATAGGATTAACCTTTGGATCAATTGAACTGAAGCAAATAATTGTGTGCAGGATGTTCAATCTGTAAATTACTTTGTTTCAGAAGCAGCTGTGGGAACTGAAATACATGCAAGATGATAAAAGCGCAATTTGCATCTATACCTCTCAATTTGCCTAAAATTTTTATTTACAGAGCCTGCGTACATGTAACTCACATTCCCAGCATCCTTTTCTTTGGTGTTGCCAATCTTGTTAAAGACTTCTTGCATAAATGAACTTATGATTCTGTTTGCAGTGGCAAAGGATTTAACTGGACGCATTTTGAATTACCACCAATCAAAAGTAAGAATGGATGGCTCTTGGCGGGAGAGATTAAGCCTGAAAACGTTAGTGAAGCTGTTTCTCTCCTCAAACCTCACGGTGTTGATGTTAGTAGTGGTATTTGTGGCTCAGATGGCATTAATAAGGATCAATCACGAATAGTGTCCTTTATGAATGCAGTACATTCTGTACGCTATTGATTGACCACAAGGAAAAAAGAAACCAATCCTGGCTGCGTCACTTGAAACCCGATTTGCATTATGCCAGCCAGTATTACTATCATCTCATTCTATGGAGTTATCTAGTTGAATATAGATGTAGCATGGGTCGGGTCTGAGACGGAAATCCATGCTTCTGAAAAGAGTAAAGAAGTAGTGAACTATGGCTCTTCAGACTGTACCGAGTTGATATGAAGCCTGGCAAGTCCATCTGCGCAGAAATTCAAACTACGAGGCAGCTCAAAGTGTATTTTAATCTATTATTCAAGGCATTTCAGAATGAGATCTTGAACATTTAAAGAGATTCTACTGATGTAACAAGCGTACTAAACGTGACACCACATTCTTACCAATGAGGCGGGGATGGTTGTCGTTCCTTTAACTGTGTAGTTTTTTTTATCCATCTCAACATCAGAAATTCCTTTCCTGAGTTGGTAGTTAATCCATTCATAGACCTTAAGCTTTGAAAATTAGTCGCAACCCTTCTATTCCAATAGTTGATCACATAAGACCCTATATTTGCCTTTATTGATCATCCAGGGTCCTTCTATCCATGTCCATTCACAACTCGAACTAAATCTAAGAAAATGGAGAAAAAGAAAGGAATTGAACTAGATAATTAGTTCAATATGTATAAGATGAATGAACTAATCTTTAAAAGTATCAGATTCTCTTGATCCTAGTACTAATGCCTTACAAATTCTCGACCTCCAAGTCTAAATCTAAACCGGACTTCAACAAAATTCTTAAACTAAAGTTTGAATCAACACCATCCCAACCCCAATCTCTTTCTCCTCACACCCTCTCTTTTCTCCCCCTTCAGCTCCACCACTCCTCACATCAGGCCTTTCCTCCAAAAGATCCATTATGGTTTTTGTCACGTAGTCATCAATCTCAATACCATAAACTTTGATTTCCATTTGATAAGTTCCTCTCTCTCTCTCTCAAATTTTTTGAATTTAATGATTTTAAGGGTGATGATGATTTTGGTTGAGTAGCTGGCGAGAATCTATGGTGATTGGTGATGAAAGATATCAACTTCTATATCACCTACATAATACACTATTATACTTATGTAGTTTGTATGGAAGAGACCTATTCTAGATAGATAATTACTGTCGTATATCAATCCAGAGAAGTAACTAGTATTCCATAATCAATGGAAACCAAATAGCAAATGAAATCCTTATAATACCTCTAAAAATCTTTTATTGACAACTCACGCCAACACTCTTATCAAGTTGGCGCATAGATATCTTTAATGGCAAGCTTGTCTAGTAAGTTATAAAACATCTTGCTTGAGACTACCTTTGCAAGGAAAATTGCTAATTGTATTGTTGATTTTACAAAAAAAATAATTAAACTATCTTAGCTTCAAGTTTTTTCTTGATAAAATATTGGTCCATTTCTACATGTTTTGTTTAATTATGTTGACCTGGGTTTTATGCAATCACTATAGTCGTTTTATTATCACAAAACAGATTCATTTCAGAACTGGATGAATAATCAATTTCTTCTAATAGCCTTTCTAGCAAAAAAAACTCAAAAAATCATTTAGTCATGCCTCTAAATTTAGTTTCTACACTAGATAGTGCAACCATCTTTTATTTCTTGCTTCTTCAAGTAACTAGATTGTCTCCCATGAAAGTGAAATATCTAGATGTAAGCTTTCTGTTAGTAGTATTTTCCGTCCAGTCAGCATCGGTGTACCCATTGTTGTTTAGATGATTATGTTTCCTGAAAATGAGTCCTTTTTTTCTAGGGAAGACTTCAAGTATCGTAGAATCTGAAGCATGGAATTTATGTGATCCTCACTAGGATTATGCATTAATTGACTCACTAAACTCACTACATAGGCAATATCTGGTAGTGTATGAGACAAATAAATCAATCTTTTGATAAGATATTGGTACCTTTCTTTATTCATGGGTATTTGGTTCAATTGTTCTCCCAATCTATGGTTTTGAACCATTGGTGTGTTTGCAAGCTTATAATTAAGCATTTTTATTTCGGCTAGCATATATAATACATATTTTCTTTGTGATAGAAATATGTTTTAATTTGACCGAGCTACTTTGATGCCTAAAAAGTATTTTAATTCCCCAAGATTCTTCATTTCAAACTCGGTTGCCAGATGCTTCTGCAAACTAGAGATTTCTTCCTTAACATTTCTTGTAATTATCATATCATCAACATAAATCATCAAGGTCGTTACCATCCTTTGTTGATGCTTCAAGAACAGAGTATGATCCAAGTTCCTTTGTTTCGACCCATATTTCTTCATAGCCAAGATAAATTGTCCAAGCCATGCTCTAGGTGATTGCTTCAGTCTATAAGTGCCTTCTACAGCTTACATACCATTTCGATTTGTAACGCTATAGTAAAACTTGGTGGAATGTTTATGTATACTTCTTTTGCTAGATTCCCATGAAGAAATGTATTTTTTACATCAAATTGATGTAATGGCCAATATAAATTTGCACCAAGAGACAACAATACTCTAACAGTATTTAACTTTGCTATTGGTGAAAACATTTATTGAAAGTCTATGCCATACATCTAGGTATATCCTTTTGTTAAAAGTCTCGCATTGTATCTCTCTATTGACCCATCTGCCTTATATTTAATGGAGAACACCCACCTACACCTTATTGTCTTATTTCCTTTGGGTAGCGATATGATTTTTTGTGTATCATTTTTCTGCAAAGCTATCTCTTTAGTTATTACTTGAACCTATTCTTAGGTCATTCAAGGCATCTTATATTGTACTCGAAACATACTTAGAAGACAACTTAAACACAAAAGCTCTAAGGGGTTGTGATAATTTTTTGGTGCAAATATAGTTGGCAATCAAGTACTTTATTCTTTTTTTCTCCATAATTTATTAAGTACTGATTTGGTGGCTTACCATGATTATACCTGAAGGATAATTTGTAGCTAGAAGAGTTATCTACAACATTACTGGGAGAAGAGTTTAGAGATTGTACCTTAAGAATATTCTCAAGATATTGATCGTTTGGTACAAAATTGTTAGAAGAGGGTTGGTCTTGCTCAGTGGGTTGATTTTGTCCTTGTTCCTGCATAGTGGTCTAGTTTTACTCATCAGTATCATGCCTCAATTGAGTCCTAATCAGAATAGTATCATGCCTTGGTTGTGTCCCAACTAGATTAGACGATGTTTGAGATAATTGACTTCCATCAATTTGATTTACTCCAATTTTATATCATCAAGTCTGGCGAATTCTCCCAACTGTTCTTATTCTGATCTTCACATAACATTTTTCCTTGAAGAGAAGAATAAGGACCTTGTACTAGAAAAAAAAATTTAGCTTCACGAAAAGTAACATCTATTATGGTGCAAAGATGTATGGTAAAAGAATTATAGCACCTATAACCTTTTCATATGGTGTGTACCCTAGAAAAAACACAATGAATAACACATAGATCAAGCTTTGTTCACTAATTTTTATGTAAAAAAACTAAGCAACACGACCAATTATGCGTGGTGGAAGCATCAAGATAAACAAAAAGGATACATGACGAGCAAGAGCTTGTAGTGGAGTTTCAAAGTTCAGGACACGAGACAACATTCAATTCAATAGGTAAACAACCGTGCATCTGCCTAATAGTGTTAAGATGCATATGCTGCTGTTAAAAGGGCTCAGGTTATTTCTATGATATACCTATTTTTTCTCTCCACAACACCATTTTATTATGGTGTTTGAGAATAGGTAGTTTCATGATAAAGACCATATGTTTGAGAATATTCTCAGAACTCATTATTGTCATACTTTTCACCATTATTAGATCGAAGAATTTTAAGATTAGTTGAAAAATATGTCTTAATCATATTATAGAAATAATGAAAAATCTTAAGCACCCCATTCTTAATTTTTATCATATACAGCCAAGTCATACATGTACAGTCATCTACAAAGATCACAAACCATCTAACCCTTGAGAAAATTAAGATGGGAGTCGGACCCTAGACATCCAAGCAAATTTTATGAATGAGGTCTCATATTTTTTTAAACTTATTGGATAAGATGCACAATGACTCTTGGCTAGAATACATGTTTCACAACTAAAGTGTTAGATTCATGATGTTGAAAAATAAACTTAGAAATAAATGCCTTAAATAAAAAAATGATGTATGCCCGAGTCGACGATGTCATAACCATATATGTCTTTCTTTGTTACTAGTTTGATGCATAATATTTACCTAGCTAAGGTCAAAATCATCCATGTAGTACAACCCTTCTTGTTTAGTACCATGACCAATAATCTTCTTGGTGATAATATCCTAAAACATATAGAAACTCAGATTCATTAGTGCACAACAATTAAGTTCCTCAGTGGCTTGGCCTATAGATAATAATTTATTTGAAAGAGATGGAACTAATAAAGTGTTTGAGAGTGAAAAAAATGGTGAAAGTGTCATTCTTCTAGCCCATATAACTGAATATGCCATTCCATTAGCTTTGGCAATGCATGTCTATTTTGGTTAGGTGATTTCAACAAAGTCTTGTAAATCATTTGTTATGTGATCGGTTTCCATTGAATCAACAATCAAACCATGATTACTTAAATCATTAAGAACCGTATAGTTGTTTACAACAGTAGAAAAAAGAGTCCTTTTATGGTATAAAGGATACTTAATATTCAATATTCAAGAGTGCAACTCAACTCTAAGTTACGCCTACACCAACATAACACTTTTTTTTTTCTTAAGTTTGTGCCACCACTTTAGATATCCATATAGCTTAAAGCAAGTTTCTCTTTTATATTTCATATCCCTACATTGTGTACAACCTCTTTCCTCTAATTGTGATTTTAATTTCGTTGATGTATTAAATTTTTCATTGGATAAAATCTGGAGTGAATGTGGTTCCTAGGATTTCTGTATATCTTTTAAGAGCATAACAACACTAGGTATGATATCTTTTTTTGTCAACATCATTGTGCATAGGCTTGCTCTACTATATGAAATGGCTAGATTTGAAGCACATCTCCTCAAACCTTGTCAAGACGATCATCTAGTCCATCCAAGAATTTGTAAACTATATCCTCCTATAGAATAGAATTATACCTTTGTATATCAACCTCACATTTCATTTGATTCAAGCAGCGAAAATCAATTTCTCTCTATAGACTTTGAAGATTGATGTAGTATGTCTAGTTAAATCCTCTACCTTGTTTAAGTCTCATTATCTTTATTTTGAGATCATAAACTTATAAGGTGTCGGTGCCATCAAAATATGTTGTAATGATAGCATCCCTTATGACTTTCACCGTTCAAAATCTGATGTAGTTACAAATCAGTTTTAGATCTATTGAATTAATCAGTCATCCTTTCACCATTATGTTTTCTATTTTTCACTTTATGAAATTAGGATCACTCTCTTAGGGTTGTGGAAGATCCTTATTTATATATCCCAATTTGCATTTATTTGAGATGTACATCTCAATAACCTGGGACCAAAGTCCATAATTGGTGTCATCCAGCTTAATCCTAATTAGTGCACCAAGTCTTGACTTAATGAGGTAGATGTCTAGTTCAACATTTATGATATTTTAGTGGTTAGGTTTGCAAGAATTGGATTCTTCCCTTAGAATCTCTCTAGTAAAGGAGATTGTTCTATCATTGCTAAAAAAACCCATAGAGCCTTGGAACTTTTACTCTAATACCATGATAAAAGATATCAACTTCTATATCACTTATAAAATACAAGACTATACTTATATAATATGTATAAAGAAAACCTCTTCTAGATAGGTAATTATTGTCATACATAAATCCAAGCTATAATTAACTGGTATTTTATAATAAGTGGAAACCAAATAACAAAGGAAACTCTTATAATCTCTCAAAAAAAAATCCTTTATTGACAACTTATGCCAACAATTGGGTGTTGGCTTTTCAACGACTTATAGTGGATTGACTATTTTTCAATCATGATGGGTTGTTAATATGAAATAATTTAGAAATTCGCATTACTTGATCTGATTGTGGAGATTAAGTTCGTAGTAAAAAAATCATGAGAACTTGTTAGTTTTTCTTTTTAAATTTCATGATTTCACATAAAAAAAAAAACCAAATTTTGGATTCTAAAATGAATGTGATGTCTTTTTCATGATAATGATGTTCAAAATATGTGTTATTATCATATTGATTTTAATTTTGTTAGAAATTTGATTTAAATAGATTATGGATGAATGAGAAATTAATCTCAAAGAACCATTGGTTTTTCTAAATTTAATTATTGATTTATGGTGGCTAGTTAAATGTTGATAATAATGAGAATTGATTCTTATTAATTCTCCAACCTTTTAACTACCAAAATTCACTATAAAAAAAAAAGGTGAAAGAAGAGTTTACAACTTGAGTTTTTAGATTTTTATATATTCTTCCTTACCTTATATTTTAGTGTTTTCTTCTCATTTTAAGTTATGGTCTTCCTCCCAAATCTAGAGCTTAGATTCAAGTTAGGTCCGAGCTTTGTCTTAAAATTAATGCTTATTGACTAGTTTTGCGAGATTAAGCATATCTCTCAAATTGTAAATTAGATAAAGTTGAAATTTTTACAAGGAGATAGGATACATATGAAAATATATTATGGTAGAATTTCAGGTCAACAAGAGTTAAAGAACATATTATGTAAATTGGTTGAAGTTATTGTTACTGTTTTAGCATATTCGTCAACAAAGTGTTCTTTCTTTGTTATTTCTGACCCAATCAATCTACATCTATAATGAGTTAATTTTGAACAGTAAAGATAGATTAAATTAGATTTGTTTAGGCCCTAAATTTATGCATAAACTTGGGCTACAAAGGTTCCTAATGTGGCTTTGGATTCATTGAAGAATTAGAGTCTATACTTTGCAAGGATTTCAAGTCCCACATGAACTTGATGTAGCAACATCTAAGGGGATCTTTCTCTTGGATTTATTTTCTTTACTTTTCAAGTATTCCTAAAACATCAAAAGAGATTAAGAGAAGACAATATAAGAAAGAAAACTCTAGCAATCAAAACAAAGTTTCTTAGTTGAATTCTTATACTAAGAGTTTAGAATAAAACACCACTCAGGAGAGCTTAAAGATTTTGGCTGCATTAATGAATTTTAACATGACGATTTTGTTTTTATTATCCTATCTTATTTATTTAATGTTGAAAAATTATTTTTAATTTGGGTTTATTCTAGCCCATTAAACATTGTTTAGGGGTTTATTTCATTATTGAATTTATGTTAGTTGATTTCTAGTTCGAAT
Source organism: Populus nigra (assembly GCF_951802175.1). Taxonomy (NCBI): domain Eukaryota; kingdom Viridiplantae; phylum Streptophyta; class Magnoliopsida; order Malpighiales; family Salicaceae; genus Populus; species Populus nigra. The sequence goes on along the minus strand of NW_026909644.1, from coordinate 36,884 downwards.
CCAATGACTTGCAACTTAAAAGGAATCTATTAGGGTTATTTAGAGAGGACTACATAATGTTTTTAAAGCTGCAGATTTTGGTAGCTTGGTGATAATAAACGTGAGCTTCTTCCTTTTAAATTTGTGGTAAAACATCATTTATTTGCAATGACAAAGATCGTACATCCGACTTATCGAAGATTAACTAGCTTCGTGGTGTCATTCGCATACTCCATGTTCTTAGGTACATGATTATCTTTAGGTTCAAGTTTATTCTAATACCTTTGGTTCTTAGATACAAGGTTATCTTTGGGTAATAAATCTATTAAAATTGATTTTTGGCTTTCTGAGTTGTATTTGAACTTTATTGAGTGTTGTTGAACCATATAATTAAGAGATTTGCATCAATCTTATTGAGAGATATTTGAGTTTTATATTTTTTGATTCAAATACCTTATTTATAAGTGCATCTAAATTAAGGTAGTATTGTTGAAATCTTAAGACATATATTGCAAACATCTTAATTCCACAAGTGAGGAGTAATAAAACTTTAAAGATAAAGAATTCATCTTTGACACTAACAAGCTATTTATTACTTTAAAGTGCTTAAACAAGTAATTACCCTTCTTATTTTGATTTAAGCATAAATAATTTTATTTTTAACATACATGTTAGGACTTTGATTTTATATTAATTGCAAAATTAAATATATGTTTACTATAAATACTAGTATTTTTTAAATTATATTTATTTGAAAGCATGTTTGTCATAAGTTATTAGTTTGCTTACTTATAAATTTAAACTTGTATGGATATTGAACTTTTCTTGAAAATATTTTTATATTTAACATGTCTTGTTTTGATAAAATAAATATTCTTACTCATTAGTCTAATAATATAATATGAATTTATAAACATTGAATCTAAAAATTTTAGTTGATTTTTCCCTTTTAAAATTCTGCCAGCTTTGGTTTTGCGTTTTTTCTTTCTTTATTTCTTATTTACTAGCTAATTAATGCTTTGTTGTTGCATGGGTGATTCTTGTTTTTTCTTTATTATTATTATTTTAGAAAAGGCATACTTTTTTCCTAATAAATGATTCTTGTAAAAAATAAAGTACTAATATTTCCTGAAATTTTGGTGATATTTTATTATATTAATCATATGACACACAATTGTTTTGCTAATTATTATGATTTATTTTACATTTTTTGAATTTAAATTTATTATTTGTGTTTTGTATAGTTTTTATGGTATTTTCATAAGATTTTATTACAATGATCATATATATATTGTATCTTTAATCATTAGGTAGTTCATATACATTCTAAACAAAACACATATTTTTTCAACAATCAATTATACATATTGATTTGTTGAATTTAAATTTAGTGTTTTATGTTTTCAAGCGCTCTTATTCAATGATTAATGTCCAAAATCTTGTTTTTACTTTCCAGTCTCTTGAATGTAACAAACATTTTTTTTAAAAGGCCTCTATTAATTTCCTGTATGGTTCATGGGTCAATGAAAATATTTCTTTTTTGATAAAGAAAAAAAAAGATTCAAGTTAATATAGTTGAAGTGCATGGGTTTAGAAATTTGTAAAAATTATTTTTAAAAAATGAAACAGTGTTACTAAGAAATTCTCCTTTTAGGTTTATTTATTCTTGTATTCCAAATAAGGTGTAGAGATTAGAGAGAATGCTTTCGAATCTCATAGATATTTGCTAGGTTAAGCAATAATTAACTAACCTCTTCTATGATATCGTAATTAATAACTACCTACTTTAATTAATGCTTGCGTGACAAAAAAAAACCACCTTATTTTGATATATAAGGTTAGAAATAGATCCTTTTTAGACACTAAATAATTTGAGAAGAAGAAAAAAAACCTCAAATATTAACAGTTATATAGATAAATGAGTTAAAATAAGACCCAAAGCCATAAATTAAAAAAAAAATCACATCACATCATTTTTGTGATAATTAAATATCTCTTTTTTTTTGTTGAAATTATTTCATTATAAGATATATATAATTAATGAAAAACCAAATTTCAAATTATTAAGAATCTAGTTGTAAATAACAATTCATTTTATAAATTCTTTTAATTACAAAACATAAGAAAATGATCCTATCAATGATCAGAAGTTAGCAATTCAAATCCTTTTTTTTAAATTGAGAGATATTGAAAAAGATCAAGAATTCTCATTAATTATTAATATAGATAGTACTATCGTGGCCTATGATTTCACCAGCCATATCTTAACTATATGCGTTCCCATTTCTCTTTGCATTGGTATTGAATTAGATTTTTTTCAATTAATTATGTATACATATCATTATTTTCTGCACCGCATGATATCAACTATTTTTATTAACCATCAGATGGTAAATTCTAATTAAGATGTTTCTCAAATTTAAGTGAGAAAAAAATAATTGAAAAAAAACTTAAGTTGGACAGTTTTAAACTACAAATTAATGTAAAAATCTTATATATTAAGATTAAATACAGCACTCGAAATAATACATAGCGATACAAAGACATGGAGGAAAAAATCATATAAAAATATAATTCTCCAGCCTTTAACGAGAAGCGGGGAAATTAGCTAGGAAAAATCCTGCTTTTTGATCAATGGCCCCTATATACGGGCATGATACACGATCAAAAGATAATATAAATATGAAATAATAAAGTTAATTAATTTATAGCCTAAACCTAAACTTACAGCTACTATTTCTAATATTAATGGCGTTATTGGCAGCTAAGCTGTCGATATCTAGCCTGCATCTGACCCTGAACTTCACCTTCATGAGCTTCAGCTTGCCAAGCTTGATTCTCACAGGCTGGTCCACCTTGAGGTTCAAAGGAATGATTCCAGTCTGCTGTTTTTGCTGTTGCAATGAAGTGAGCAATGTATTGCCATCATCTGTTTGTCCTGATAACAACACATTAAGCACGGTGGTGTTCCTGTGACCCTGGTAGAATTTTGGTAACGACCCTTGACATAGATTTGTGCCTGTGTACCACACGCTTATATGGCTCCCACCCTCGTAGTAGACGCCCACTTTCTTGTTAGGATTCCTAGCAGTGATGGTGACATTGAAGGTGGCAGATAAGCTGGAATTGGTAGTGAGATTGAATCGGGTAATTTGCAACGTGTCGATGGAGAACTTGGGGAGTTTGGGTTGGAAGACAAGGTACAGAATTCCAGCAACAGCTCCAATGACAAGAATGAGGAGCAAGAGAAGAGAGAGCGTCCAGCACAAGAATCTGCAACAACAGCTTCTTCTCTTCTTGGGTGGTTTAGTGTGAGTGACCGGAATTGTACGCTGAAAAGGGGGATAATGGTGGTCATGAATATGTGCAGCTGGATCACCTTGATCAGACTTGGAGGAGCCCCGGGGCACTAATGGAACCCTGGGCGACTGTGGTGCCTCGACATCTAATGGTCGATCGTCATGGGTGCTACTCGTATTGAGAGGATGAACTTTCTGATGATCTGCCATATTATCGGTCGGTCTATGGATCGATGGGTGGATTGTTCACAGATTTGGAAGGTAGATATAGAGAACAAGTTAGTTAGATATTTGGTTAACATTGAAGCTGCCCTTCTTTGACTTTATCTTGGTACATAGAGAGGTCAGGGCAAATTAGGAAGCCCCTGTGTTAATTAATGTTCAAGCTGCAGGTTTTTCTTGGGGTCAGGAGATTAGCACCGATCACATGCCTGACTAGTCTTCTCTCTTTATGCATCCAGAATTCAACAGCGTGTTGTTTGAGTCTTTCCTGACTTTTTTTTTTTTCTTTTGAATTATATTGGAACCTTCATTTATTAAGATCATACCGAAGCATTCATTCACACACATCACAAAAGCTAATTTCCTCTACTTCTTTTTTTTTTCTTTTTTTTTAATAGAATAGAGACAACAATAATAACCATAAAGTGGCTCCTTGTGAACATATATAGACTTGGTGTGTATCCGCTTTCTGTAGTATAAAAAGAATGGCATCTCCCAAGTCAACAAAAGAAACCTCACACTCAAACATATATATATATATATATATATATATATATATATATATATATATATATATATATATATATATATAGTGCTTGATTACAATAGAATATCGAAGACCTAAACCCTAAATCATAATTAATTAAATTAGAAAAGATAGATCAGATCACATATTATTTGAGGATTAGTTAATTAATTAATGTATAATATTGTGGTGGGAGTACATATAATATTTGTCTAATACAAACGAGTGACATTAATCATCAATCCAGGAGGTATCACATGCGATTGCAGATGATACTTCCGGACTGGGCCAACATGCTAGGATCCATTTCAAGTAGAAACTTCCATTCACTGGTCATGGAAAGATTATATTTCCGTGTAATTAATTAATCAATCAAAGACTACGCCTGCAGGTTGCTTGTTACTTTTGCAGATTAGGTAATCTGATGGTGATGATGATGATGATGGCGACATTATTGTTTTTTTTTTTATAATACACGTAATTAAACCTTGTTGACTAATTATCATTCCGAAGACCAGGCCTCCATCATCGATCTCTCATGCCTTCCGTCACGTTGATCTCATTTCATACTCAGAATGTCAACCTATATCAGGGGCAGAACTACATGGTCCTTTATTTCTAAGACATTTCAATATTATAGTCATGCATTCAGCGTCCAAGAAAAAAAAAACTCGCTTTTGATCCTTGTTTATACCAGCCTATTTTCATCTCAGCCCTTGAGTTTTATTTATTTATTTTATCAAGTAATTAATTATGAATGCGTGCATCATGGCTCGTATATATGCTAATTTTATTCTAAGATACTAATGTTAAGCATTAGAAAAGGATGCGATAATGATTTTTGTTTTCTTAAGAATGCACATGAATTATTTCAAGGACTTGCAAGTGAATTTCATTGATAATGAATTTTATCAATGATTTATGTGTATTTTTTAAAAAAACTTCTAATAATATCTTTTTTTAATATTTAGCGTTACTTAAAAAGATGGTAGCAAATCGCCACCATGCATTCAGAAAAACAACTCAAATCGCAGCACATACATACTAATGGATGAACCCTAGACTCTACCGACGACAAAAAACCACTGATCCATGGCCATTACCTGTGTTGCTAGTGCAATCCAAAGTGGAATCGGTATTCAATGCCAATAGTTTAGCTGCATATTGAGGTTTCGAGGATGGTGAGAAAATGCACAAGTTACAATCTGCTGATACAAGAGAAGAGGTCTTGTACTTGTTCTCCCCGCCCATGATTGGCATTGGAACCCCTCTCTTCACTGGATTCTCGAAATCCGGACGATACGTCTGCCCTAAGACACCTTCCGCCTTCTCTGACAGATTAAAAAACTTGAATTGCACCTCCAAATGTGCAAAACAATCATCGGATGGTATTTCATACTTGTGTATGCGGTCGTCTTCCTTGGTTATGGGAACAATTTTCACAGATATCTCAACAACATTGCGCAATGTAACTGTAACGCTATTGTACTTTGTTGTCCTCTCCACCACAATATTATTTAGGTCAGGACTAGTCCAAGTAGAGAGGTGACCTTGAGGAATGTTGAATGGTGTGCCATCATAGGTGAAGAGGAGTTGGTCCACTTGGTCGTTCCATTGTGCCACCTTGTTTGCTCCTACAGTGAACGAGTGAGAGTCGAACATGAGACCTAAGGCTTGAATCCATGTGTTGTCACGGGATCTTCCAGAAGGTCGGCGTCCAATGAATCGAGCATTTATTTGAAGATTAGAGTCAGATACTAAGCTAAAATGCTCGTTTGTCTTGCCGTGGAAGTAGAACATGACACCATCTCCTCCAACAAACCTTGGATCATAACAGGCTGCACCTATACCATTACAGTTTGGCCTGCGAGCTGCAACAAGATATACCATAAATATTTTAATATATGACAATTAATTAAGTTAAGAATTATAGTATAAATTGATGAATGCTCATTACTCTAGCAAGTGAAGTCATGAGAAATTAATTAAAATATATATGACCTAAGAAAGCTAGCTAGGATTAGGAATATATTAAGCACTTACTTCTGCAAATGGCTTCACATTTTTTGGAGTTACAATCTGCAAAACAGCCTTTATTCTTGGGGTCATAGGGCTTGAATGTAGGGCACTGGGAGGGGCAGGAAATGATTTGGCCAAAGCATTTTGAATTAAACTGATTGCAGTAGACTGACTCAGGGAACTCCACAGAACCATCTGGAGGTGACACTGGTGGTGGTGGTGGTGGTGGTGTGGCAGCTCCAATGTTGTCTGCATGAGACTTGGCAATAAGAAAGTAAAGAAAGAACAAGAGGGACAAAACTGAAGTGATAGTGGTCATGGTTGACACACACTAGTACTGTGCTGATTATGTTTATGATATTCTAGCAGCTAGTTAATTACCAGCTGATCAGACCTGAAGCGACGTAGAATCGAAGAGAAAGCCTAGTCAATTTATAGCTAGATCGATGGATACATTGCATAGCATGATGTGGATGAGCATCTTGGTTAATTATAATGGACAAAATTGATAGGCTAGCAATTAGTCAAATCCATTTTTTAAATTGAAACTCGATCGATTGATCATCAGATTCCTTTTATTTTTGCTCAATAATTGTTATGATCATTGGGAAGTGCATGCCGCAGAGGCATCTGCGCCACTTTTTGTGTTTCTTGGTCATGTGCAATTAGTAGTCCACTTTCGCTATGAAGTTCTCCTCTCTGAATTCATTGCAGGAGTTGAAGTATTACTGGAATAATTCTCGTCATGTGGTCTTAATTTCTTCTTCTTCTTTTTCTATTACAAAAGAGAGACTCGAACACACACGAGATATTATGGGGGAGGGTAGCTTTACTGCCAGTTGAGGTATATATTCATAGGCTGGTTTTCGACATTGGATCCATCTCTCTGTTTATGTATCTGCCTTTGTTTCCAATTCCCACCAAAATTTATCTCCAGAATTCATGCTCCAATTTCTGATCTTAATTAATTTAGTATTATAATATACAAGTCAGCTGCTTAGTTTTTTTTTTAACATTTGGGCTGATTTATGGGCTTGAAGCTCGTTGCTCGCGATAGAAGGGGAGCCATTTTTGAAATTGCGCTTTTTAATGGGCCTGAAGCTTATTTGCATGATTTCGATATATGGATGGTGAGGGCTAGGAGAAATCGGGCCGAGGTTGTCTAATAATCCACTTATTGGAGGCCTCAATGTCACGTGTAGGTGCTTAGTTCATCACTGGCTGCCTCGTTCTCTAGCCTTCTCTAATCTCTACTGAAGCAGCGATAATATCTGTGAGGTAGGATTTGGATTTAGGAAGGAGATGGAGGGAAGCTTGAGCTTGTTTTCTGCATCTTCTTTGACCAACTGCTCTATCCTCCTCCCTACTGCCTCTGCTTCTCTTTCCTTATCTCATCCTCATTTCTCTTATGATTATCCCCTTAAATTTCCTCATCTTTCACAGCGTGCGTCTCCAAATCATGCTTTCAGTTTTCCATTCTCACCTTCTTCTTCTTCTTCTACTACTACTAATACTTGTCAAAGAAGCAGAAGCAGACATGCCAACTTCATTTCCAAGTGCTCCACAAGCAGTAGTAGAAAGGCTGAATTGGAATTCGAATCATCATCATCACAACCTGTAGATGATGGTGGTGATCTTGATTGCGTGGGGACAGGCCTTGACTCGGAGTGCCTCGTATCCGAACCCAACCTCGACGCTCCACTCATCCAATTGTCGTCAACAGAAAAGGGAGAAACAGCAACTGAAAGCTTAATTGAAACGATAACGGAGACTGCAGTGCTGGTCTCTCCCTTCTTCTTTTGGGGCACTTCTATGGTGGCAATGAAGGAGGTTTTGCCCCTCACTGGCCCTTTCTTTGTCTCTTCCTTTCGCCTCATTCCAGCTGGCTTGCTTTTGGTTGCCTTTGCTGGATTCAAAGGGAGGCTTCTGCCTTCTGGACTCACTGCTTGGCTCGCCATCACTCTCTTTGCCCTTGTTGATGCCTCCTGTTTTCAGGTCTTCACTCACGAATCCTCTTTCATTCTTTCTTTCTTTCTTAATAATTACGTAATTAATTGTAACTGCAACAGGGGTTTCTTGCTCAAGGATTGCAGAGGACTTCTGCTGGTTTGGGTAGTGTACGTTTCTTTTCTATTTTGCCTTGTTATTTGATTAATCTCTTTTTGTTTCATATTTCAACTTGCAAGAATTTTTACAATTTTGATCACTCAAAATGTTTTTATTGAATTGAATTCCCAAAGAGGAACATTGTTCTAATATAAGAAAATATTTCATCTTTCAAAAATAAGAAATCGTTTTTTTTTTTTTTTGGCTGCAAATAAGCGAAGTTCATTTCTTCAATGCATTTCATACTTCTTGCTCCAGAACAAAAGGAGTGTCATTTGTGGATTTTTTTTTTTTTCATACTGCAGGTCATAATCGACTCGCAACCTCTGACAGTGGCTATACTTGCTAACTTGTTATTTGGTGAGTCCATTGGGATCGTTGGAGCTTCAGGCCTTGTGCTTGGTGTCATAGGCCTTTTACTTCTTGAGGTAAACACTTCACTTCTGCTAACGTTGATGCAAGTTACCTAACTTGTATGTACTTGTTGAGGAATTTTCTAAGAAGAGGAATGAAGTTTCAAATGTCACGCATATGTTCTTGTTGGTTCTTATAGATGTTTGTTAGGCATTCGTTTACTATGATGTGCTATTAATATGTATGTAACAACTTTTTGTTTTTAGTTTATGGAGGGATGGTTGAGAAGTGAGGATTGTTGGGTATGACACCGAATATCAGTTTTGAGTCTCTCATTCCTTTCTTCTTCTTCTTCTTTTTTCTTTTATTATGGTCACTGGTGAGCTAATAAAAAATATTGAAGATGTTATTCTAGAGTTGGGATTAGTTACATCAGCTGCAGCTAGAGTTGGGAAAACTTGAAGTAAATCTATGGACTGCCAAGAGTCTGAAAGCTTCAGGCTGAGCAGGACCAAAATGAAAAGTATCATTTGCAGCTTTAGAATTTCTTCAGTGGAAGAGGAGTTGTAAGTTTGGATGGAGTAGATCTAGCAGTTGAATATTTTAAAAGATTCACATTTTGTAATACGAAAGGAAGAGAACATCAATGAATTTTTTACCCATAGAGTCAAGTCAAGGTGTTTTGAAATGGAGCAGTGCAGGTAGAGTGCTGCGCGATTGAAGGATAAATTTAAATTACTCAATCAGTCCAGCCATTCTTTATGTGAGCAACTGTTTGGCTGTGAAAAGGGAGCAATGTTAACTAAATGAGCATAGTGAGACAGGAATATTAAGATAGATGTCAGGAAACATAGGAAAGAACCAAATAAGAAATGAGTGTATGTGTGGGAAGGTGTGGGAGACACTCATCAAAAGAAAAAAAAAGGAAGTGTAGCATAAGATGGTTTGGATGGTTAGTTGGATTGAAGTAGTATTGGCAAGGAAAGGGAGAGGTAAACAAGAAAATGGATAATCTAAGTTGGTAAATGTTTTATTGGTAATCTTACAACAGTTGACAAATTGTTTAACTCCTAACACAACTGGATAGAGGAAAATGATTCACATAATTGAACTCAACTTCCTTGGGATCAAGGCTAGTTGAGGTTGAGTTAATATTTTACCCTATTTTTCAGTTTATTTTGTTTAATCTAGTTATCATGGATGACATTACTTGAATGTTCCACCCTAGTAAGCCCCCCTAACCACATCATCAACAAAAGTTGTGTCATTATTACTTTCTCAAATCACCACTTGTCACTTTCCTTTGCTGTTTAACTATGCTGCCAGTCATATGATGCATTACAAGTATTTTTTTGCTACATTCTTTTATTGAGATATAGCAAATATGATTTCCTAGATGAGACATAGCAAACATGATTTTCCAGCACCTATTTACATTATATTTAATAGGTACCTACTCTGACATTTGATGAAAGCAATTTTTCCCTGTGGGGAAGTGGAGAATGGTGGATGCTTCTTGCTGCTCAGAGCATGGCAGTTGGCACGGTCATGGTTCGATGGGTTTCAAAGTACTCCGATCCTGTTATGGCAACTGGATGGGTATGTTATCTTGAATCACTCAGCAAGTTGTCCATCATTTGTGCCATGATTTGATAATTAACATGGATAATTGCAAGTTGGTCCTTTTCTTTTCTTTTTCTATATTTTATCTGCTTATTCCATAGTCTCTTTTTCTCCGTTAAAGGAAGAAAATTTCAATGAGTGTGTGTGTGTGTGTGTGAGAGAGAGAGAGAGAGTAGACAGCTAAACACATCATTTGCAATACAGAATATAAACAAATAACTTTCCAGTCCTGTTGAATATAAGCTAAGGACACGACTTGGAAAAGGCTCCATGATGAAGGGTAGCATGAGGGAGCTTAGCGTAATATATTTGTCTATAATAACTGCTAGAAAAGAGATTGATTATTGACAATTCCAGAATTTCTTAAAATTCATATGTGATTCTTCTGCCAGCACATCATTACAAACAAAAATACCTTCAGAGAATAATACGGTCATTGCCCTTCTTAAAACACACTAAGTTAAGCAATGCCAGTTTTTATATCTTTCCTAAGATTAATCACTGTTGACCACATAAATCAAAAGGTCTATTCCATATGCTCCAAGCAAAAGATGACCACTTTTTCTTGGTTCCTAATATCTTAATAGACAGTACATGCAAGAAGAGCAATGCTTTCTCGCCTGCAAGAAGATATGATATGATAGTTTTATTCCTGAATTGCTTGGGTACTGGGCTCTGTTTGTATTGTGATAATAAAATTGCCCATTATTGTAACTTGGATGTGATGGATCTTCAAATAATTAAGTTGTTGCGCTTTCAAATGTTGTAGGATGTCCCGCTTCTTCACTTTGGCTTTGTGATGAACTCAAAGCAAAAGGAATGGAGATTGACAGACTAACTCACATGAAACTATTCTTGCAGCATATGGTTATCGGTGGTCTCCCTCTTCTTGCGATCTCTGTTCTCAACCATGATCCTGCCTTCAGTTTAAGTCTCAAGGACCTGACAGCAAGTGATATATTGGCACTACTTTATACCTCTATTTTTGGAAGTGCCATTAGTTATGGAGTGTACTTCTACAGTGCAACAAAAGGTTGAAGTCTACTTAATTTTTCATTTTGGTCGGTTACTATGTTTCATTTTGTTGATTAAAACTAAGTTGTCCATATGATCCATGGTTCAAATTATCTATTTTGTATTTTTTAAACTTAAGTTTGCATAATTTCTTTGAATCTGTCCAGGGTTACTTGAGAATCCTTTCCTGAACTAATCTACCTTCGCTGATGCTTTTCAGGTAGCTTGACAAAGCTCAGTTCCCTCACATTCCTAACCCCAATGTTTGCTTCAATTTTTGGGTAAGTTCCATCAATCAGAATAACATAAGAGATGGAGATATAACTTGATTATATTGCCTGGGCTAACTTGTTTACACAAAACAATATTAGACAGAAAGATCTGCAAACATAAGATATGGATGAGAAACTTTATTACACTGCCTGGACTCAATCCATATGGAAAAGAATAACACACAAAAGATGAGCTGGGTAGCAGCTAGGGCCAAGTACTGATGTATGATGCATTATATATCATAGTGTTTGTCTGATTTGTTTCTTCATGTTTGATTTCCAACCCCAGGTTTCTATATCTTGGGGAAACTTTCTCACCCTTGCAACTGGCTGGGGCCATTGTTACTGTGGTTGCAATATATATGGTTAATTATCGGAACAGTAATGAGTGATGTATTAGTGAGAGTGAGGGGCTATATAAGATGCAGACAGAGAATAGGACCAATTAATTTTGATCATGTTGGCTCTACCCTTGTATTAAGGCATGTTAAAAGCATGTATCTGGAAGGAAGTTCAATAATCAAGTTTATAAGGAAAGTTGATGGCTTTCAAGATGTGCTGTGAATGCTGGAAGCTCTCTCAATTCTCGAGGCTAAGAGACTGTTTTGGGGATCTTGTATCAGGCAAACTGTTCTGGTTGCACTTGTTGGGTTCCAAACTTCAAGAACTAACTGTCATCATGTCGGTTAATCAGTTTCATACCAAGTAAACTGGTCTGCTGCTTTTGGTAGGTACACGAAAACTGATGGCGTCATCTTCCAGGGCGTTGTAAATAATTATTGTTGCCATGTTATAATTTTTTAACATAGGAAAAGGTTCAGAACATGCTTTATTTATGATGTTCATATATTTCTTAAGTGAGGTCTCTGATGTAGATATATTGTAAGCATGACTCATGAAGCAGAATTCGTTTTTTATTTATTGTTATTTTTATGGCTATGACCAGTTCTTTCTTTCATGTAACAAAAAAAAAATCTTCCAATTAAGTTTTATTCATATTGTTTAAATAAATGCTTTGATATTCAATAAAGATATAATCTTCTGCATTAAAAGAAATACAAGACCTGCTTTGTCTTCTTTATATAACGAACGAACAAATTTATATCAGAACAGATTATCTTAGAGGACTTGTAAGATTAAAGAGAGCCAACACACAATCTCTAAACATGTATCACCTAACACTGCATATCTAATATGAAGTCATTTACTACAATTACACCTCCAGTGTTTGATGGGTATCAGTTATTAGAATGGAAGTGTTTGATGGGATAAGTTATCAGGTAGGTATGAGCTATTAGAATGGAAGTCTATCTTAATGATAATGATTTGTGGAAAGCTGTTGAATAAGTATATGAAGTTCCACCATGCTAGACAATCCAATTGAAGATCAAAAGCAAGAGCAATTTTGTTTGCAGCAATTTCATTATCATTTTTAATAGAATAATGACTCTGAAAACAGCAAGGGAAATTTAATATTTTTTTGAAGCAAGAATACGAAGGAAATGAGAGGATCAAAAGGATGCAAGTTTTGAATTTAATTCGATAATTTGAGATACAAAAGATGAAAGAATCAAAAACAGTCAAGGAATATTCTAACAGACTTCTTAGCATTGTCAACAATGTAAGACTCCTTAATACTGATTTTTCTGATTCTAGAATTGTTCAAAAAATCCTAGTAACAATTCCTAAAAAGTTTAAGGCTACAATTTCATCTTTGAAAAACTTAAAAGATCTATAAAATATTATCTTGACAGAATTGTTGAATGAACTGCAGGCATAAAAGCAAAGGAGGCTTATGAGGCAAAAAGGACACATGAAGGGTGCTTTCTTGGCCAAATCTTAAAATAATCATGGTAGCAAAAACAAGAAAACAAAGCAGAACAATAAGCATGGAGGTTATGCATTCAACATCAGAAATAGCAAAAGCAGTAATACTCAAGACTTTCCTCTTTGTCATTATTGTAAAAAGAAAAAAACAATCATCCATAGAAAAAAGTGTTGGTGGAGGCTTGATGCATGATGTTTCAAGTGCGGTCAATTAAGGTACATGAAAAAGATATGCAAGACTCAACAACAACAAAGAGAAGTCAAAATGGATGAGGATCGATATCTAAAGGAGCAGTTGTTTGTGGTATCATGCTTGGCCACCACTAGCTTCACAGAAAGATGGCTTATAGATAGTGGTAGTACAAACCATATGACTAATGATCAAAAGCTTTTTAGAAAGCTTGACAAAATTGTTATTTCGAAAGTTAGAATGGGAAATGGAGCACACCTGAAATTAAAAGGCAAATAAATAGTAGTTATTGAAGGACACTTGAATTTAAAATTAATTTTAGATGTACTATATGTTCCTGAAATTAATCAGAATTTATTAAGTGTTTCTGAGCTACTTAACAGAGGCTATAAGGTGTTGTTTGAAGACAATAATTGTGTGATTGAAGATGCAAAAGGTATAGAGGTATTCAAAGTTCAAATGAAAGGCAAAAGTTTTGTCTTAAGTTTTATGAATAACAAGAAGTAGGTTGTTATACACAATTAGGACATTAATTAGATTCTTTGGCACAAAAGATTGGGGCATTATCATCATAAAGCTTTGCTTTTCATGCAGAAGAACAATATGGTGAAAGGCTTGCCTAAATTAGAAAAAGGATTCTCCTACATGTGTTGTTTGTCAATATGAAAAACTATCAAGGTTTTCTTTTCAACAAAGTAAGGCATGGTTTTTCTTTTCAATACAGTAAGGCCTGAAGAACCACACAGAAGCTATAATTGATACACATAGATGTTGGAGAACCAATGAATCTCTAAATGGCAGTAAGTATTATATTTTCTTTATTGATAATTATTCTAGAATGTGATAGATTTATTTTATGAAATTTAAAATTGAGGTTGTTAATGTATTTGGAAAGTTCAAAGCTTGGATTGAAACATAACATAACTACAAAATTCAGTGATCATATCCGATAATGGAATTGAATATACTTCTGAAAGGTTTAACGAGTTTTATAAAAATGCAGGCATTAAACATCAATTAACAGTACCATATGCCCCTCGGCATAATAGAGTTATAGAGAAAGAGAAAAATAAGATAGTGATGGAGATGACAAGGTGTTTGCTTCATGATAAAAGGCTATTAAAGAAATTTTTGTAGGCTATAGTTCTATTTCAAAAGCTTAAAGGATCTTCTTACCACAAAGGAATAAAGTAATCATCAGCAGAGATGTTTAATTTTTTTAGTTTGATAGTTGGAATTGGAAGGATGATACGCAGCTTGAAGTTCAAGAATAAAAGAATAATATAGATGATAAACTTGTCAGAGGAACTAGAACACTTTCTGACATTTATCAAAGATGCAAGGTTATTGTAACAGAGAACCAGATGAAGAAGCTGTAACTGATCATAAATGGATAACAGCAATGAAGAAGAAGCTAAAGATGATTAAAAAGAACCATACATTGGAATTGATAGACAAACCTCAACACAAAAAGCTACATGAGTCAAGTGGGTTTATAAAATCAAATTGGATTATGATGATTCTGTGAACAAGTATAAGACAAGGCTTGTTTGGGGTAGATTTTTCTGAAACTTTCACTTCAGTTGCTAGGATGGATGCAATAAGAATGTTACTAGCACGTACTGCATAAAAAAGGTGGACTTTATATCAAATGGATGTCAAATATGCTTCTTTGAATAGATATTTGGAGGGGGGGAATTTGTGGAGCAACCTGAAAGGTTTATTATTGCAAGACAAGAGAATAAGGTATATCAACAAAAAAAAAACCTTGTATGGTTTAAAATAAGCTCCAACAACTTAGTATAGCAGAATTGATGTATACTTGAAAAACTTAAGCTTTGAAAGAAATCTAAGCGAATCTACTCTATATATCAAAAAAGTTTATGGTAAAGTACTTGTTGTATCTTTATATGTTGATTATTTACTTATCACATGAAGTAGTAAAGAGTTGATTGATAAATTCAAAGAAGAGATGAAAATTGTCTTTGAAATGACAGACCTTGAAAAAATGACATTTTTTCCTAGAATGCAGATATTTCTATGTCAATATAACTATGCAAAGGAAATTCTTAAGAAATTCAACATGGAAGGGTACAAGCCTGTTGCAACTCCAATAAATTAAAAGGAGAAGTTTTGCGAGGAAGATGGAGCTGAAAATGTGGATAAAAGGTTGTACATGAATCTAATAGGTTGACTAATATATTTAACAACAACCAGACCAGATATCATACATGTTGTAAGTTTGCTATCCTGTATATACATTATGCTAGTGAAATTCATTTTCAAACAGTAAAAAGAATCCTTAAATATATAAAAGACAATTGATTATGGAATAAAATTCGGTCATATTAAAAAACTTAATTTTTATGACTATTTTGATAGTGATTAGGTAGAAAGTATTGATGATATGAGAAGCACCTCTAGTTATTGTTTCAGTTTTGATTCTAGAGTTTTTTTTATGGTGTTCAAAGAAGTAAGAAATCACAGCTCAATTTAAAGTAGAAGTAGAATATATAGTTGCTGCTACTGCAAACCAAGCACTTTGGATTACAAAGCTTATGGCAGATTTGTATTTGGAACAACAAGAAAGCACACAGTTATTTATGGACAACCAAACTGCAATATTAATTTCTAATGATCCGGTGTTTCATAGCAAAACAAAACACTTCAAGATTAAGTTTTTCTTTCCGAGAGAAGTTCAAAAGGAAAGAGAAGTGAAGTTGTTTTACAACAAAACTGAAGAACAAAGTGCAGACATCCTAACGAAAGCACTTTCTAAGTCACCTATAATGGAGTTCAATTATCAGAAACAGAATTTCCGAAAAACTGGTTAACAGACGGTATTCAAATAAAGATCCTATTTCCTTTTCGACTACAACCTTGACACAGATCTAAGTTTAAATTCCTTTCTAAAGATCCAATAAAAAAGAAAAGACAAAAAAATGATTTTTGTTTTTTAACAGTTTGGGGAATGGAAGCTGAACTTCCTTTTGGTTCTCCCCGAAAAGAGCTTTCACTTTTTGAACCTATTTTTAAAAAACGAAAGCACTTTCTAAGTTCAGGTTTGAGTATTTAAAGTAGAAATTGAGAGTTTGCAGCTTCAGAGTCAAGGGAAAGAATACTCAAGAAGCAAAATTAGTTTTTTATATAATAGGAATGTGGAAGAGTTGATTGATATATTTATTTGTTTAACAGAAAGATTTTATGCAAGGAGATTTTCTTGCAATTTAGTTTCATTCCTATTATATAAATAAATGCCTTGATATTCAATAAAGATACAATCTTTGGCATTTTAAGAAATATAAGACAGCTTTCTCTTCTGTATAACCAACATATATATTATTTATGATGTTCATATATTTTTTTTAACTGAAGCTATTCAAAATTTAGCTCTCTGATATAGCTCTATACTTTTCATGGTGTTCATATTTAACTGAAACTATTCAGAATTTAGCTCTCTCTATACTATTCATGATATTTATATATTTTTTTAACTGAAACTATTCAGAATTTAGCTCTTTTTTGTGTAAATATATACTATTCATGATGTTCATATATTTTTTTAATGAAATATTCAGAATTTAGCTCTATATGCAGTGATGCTTGTGATTTCAGCATATGAATAAAAAGGAGTTTCTTCCCTAATTATCCCGGACTGGCATCCAACTCTTGTTGAACAAGGGAAGAATGAATCTATTTGAATTAACAAGAAAACAGGTTGCAAGTTTGCAACCATCAACGAAGTAACCTTTGAAACTGAAAGTTAAAAAGGGCCACAACTGCGTGGAATTTGAAAACAACACAACTGAGTGGATTATGTTTGAGTAGCAGTTGCAAGGATAGGAGTTGTGTGAGCATTTTTACTTGTACCATGTCTCCCACGTCCAATTCCAGTCCTTTGTCCACTGAATGCTCTCCTGGCCTGTTCCACGTCACGCCCTGTTTCAGGTAATCCATGCTTTTGATATCCCAGAGGACTCTTGTCATCCTCATCTCTCGTGTTGGATCTTGAAGACCAGCGATCGGTTGAATCAGCTGAATTGGGTTCCCATGAAGAGGTAGACAATCCTAAATGCTGTTGGCTGCCACCAACAAAGCTGTTACTTCCTGAGGATTCTTGACCATCCATGTCTTCCCCGCACAATGTACCTCCTCCTCTTCTCACGGTTACATACTTGTGAAAGCTTGGCTCCATAAGATCATCACTTGCAATTATCTCAGATTCTACAAATGGGTCTTTTGCCTCAGGTTGTTTCTTCCCAACAAGATTAAAAGCAGCCACTGTAGGAGGGCTTATTCTATCATCAGAGAAGGCACATGACAGGTTGGAGCTTGTAGTGGAATTGAGGTCTGCGACCGCTTCAAGAATGGAGCAGGCCTTGGTGACACAAGCTGGGAGTGAAAAGGAAGGAGGAGTGTTCTTCTGGTGAAAATTTTGAATGTCTTCCAGCAATAGTGCGGTATATGATGGAGTAGGATTCAATAAAGTTTCAGGATTGAGGTCCAGGTCTCGCGATCGCCTTGCCGACCTGCTTCTGGTTAATGCTTGGGGTTTCAAGCTTTCACCTCCCAAGTCTACCACATTGGTCGTGACTGGTGGATGTCCTTTGGCCTCTTCCATTTGTTGTTCCTTTGAAAGCTTGTTTTCCAGTGAAGCCATGCTACTGCATCTGTAATTTGCCACTTGAACATTGACTCTGTTGTTTTTCTCAGAATTTTGCTTCTTCATTGGAGTCTGAAAAGGATGCATAAAGGCAAATTTTATGTTCCAAAGAAACAGTATTAGTAGCCTCTTTAGCTGGCACATGCTCAAAAAAGACATCTGTGAAAAAGAAGAGGTCGTACCACTAAGACAAAAGTTTGGCTGAAATTTGTCTTAGTTCTAGAGGGAAATTATGAGCACTAATATAAGCTTAGATATTAATTACACGACCTTGACTATCAATTACAGATTGGTTAAAATTGAAACCATTTAAACGAGAGTTGTTAAAACTAGGGTATCGAAAGATCAATTGGCGAAAATAACCATGAGCGGCTATGATATTATAAGTTTCTTCATCTTGACCAAATCTGTAGCCTTCATTAGGGGATTCATTTTATGTGATTCGCCTGATCAAACTAGAGGTTACAAAGAACCACGCATAGTGAATAGAACCCTCCTCCTCTAGTGAAAAACTGTTACCTGATTCAGAGGATTGAAAGTTTCCTTGGCCACCGCTTGTCCTTCAATATCTTTGTTTCTGATTTGTGATCTGTTGTTGCTGGTGCAGGTAGCCTTGTTGCCAGATGGTTGTGAATGCTGTAATGAATTGGGGTCAATTTCACTCAAAGGGTTTCTTCTGTAAGGAGATTGGTCTGCTTTTCTTGAATTGCTGCGGCTAAGACATGGCTGCTGATTATTCTCATTAGAAGTCTTAGCATTGGCTCTGGCAGGAGATTGGGAGCGTGGGGATGCAGCTGTCCTGGAGCCTGCCACCGCTGCCTCACCAACATTTCTCTTCACCGAGATGCGCTTAGTTCCAGCTGTTGCTTGCGGTTCAACTCCAATGTTGTTGCTTTTATCCATCACTAAAGAAGAAACAGTGGCAGGGACTGATACCATTTTTCCAGGCCTATTACCAGTACCACCAGTATTGTTAGCAGGAATAGTAGCATTAAGATTTCCAGGAGTAATGCTTGTATTTTGGGCTATTTCTGATCTTCTACCCGGTGATCGACTCACCCTTCTCCCACTGCTACCACTGGCCCTCTCTCTGCTTCCGGAGCGCTGGTTCTGGTCTCTTTCCCTGCTGGGTGTCCTTCTCCTCCCTTGAGCAGAAGGAGAAGCAGAAGGCCTGCTGGATTGGCGTTGGCGGTGGCGTTGGCGATGCTGCCTTCTCTCCGCTGTAACCTCGCCCTCGTCGTCGTCATTGCCCTTCCTTCTAGAATCATAATCGGCAGAAGTGGCAGGCTTGACATCTTGGTCCTGGTCATTATTATTATCAAAGTCATAACTCCTCTTGGAGCCAGAATACTTCCTGCCAGAAGAAAGAGGCTTTCCAGCTCCAGAGGAGTTGCTGCGACTAAGCCTTCCACACTGTATGAGAATGGCATCTACCTCTTCTTTTGTGCAGCTTGATGTTCTGACAACCATATTATTAACACCAGCATTGGTGTTGCTGTTGGCCAATAATATTTCACCACCACCACCACCAGCAGCAGATGCATTAGCGTTGGCAGCAGGACCGTCGTCGTTGGGAGGAGGGATGCGTTTGTCTCTATCATGGCTTTTCCTGTGTTTGATGACAAAAATTTCTTTCTTGAGTAAGCTGTCTTCTTCTTCCTCTTCTTCTACGACTTGTTTGTTGACCACCTCCTTTTGCTCCACTATCTTGTTCTTGATTGTGATCTCGTTCTTCTGATCTACTTTGAGAGTGGCATTGTTATTATTATGTGGGTGATTTAGAACTGGTTGTGAAGCAGGATCCGCAGTTGCTTTCAAAGAAGGAGAAGAGGAAACTTCATTTTTTTTCTTGCTAAAACAAGCACCCATAGTGGTATTGTATTGGTGAGGGAATGGAACAGAGAAAGAACTGGTGTGGAGTGAAAGAGAAGGTTTTAGGGTTTGAGGGTTAGTAAAGAACAAGAGAAGGAGGAGGAGCTAGGATTACTAGCGGTGCTAGAGTAGCGAAGGGATTTTATTTGAATACATGACTGAGTGAAATGAAAGAGAAGACATAGTTAGACCAAGATTCACCCCCTCTTGGTCTCTCTCTCTCTATCTATATTTCAAGTTTTACAAATCGAGAGAGAGAGAGAGAGAGAGATAGGATCGTTGTCCAAGAAAGAAACAACAACATTTTCAAAAGTACCTGCTTTTTGGATTTATAATAATAATTAATGGTCCAGAGTTAGAGAGAGAGACACAAAAACATTTCAAATTTTTGAGGGAGAAGCAGAGACAGATATGTGAGAGAAAGAAGAAAGTTGCGGTAAGCTACTATTTTATTTGGAACTGCGGTAGTTTTTTTATAGTATTTTAAAAAAAGAACATTAAAATAATTTTGTAAAAAGAATTATTTTAAGAATTATGATATAATATAATCCAAAAATATTAAAAAAATTAATTTTTTAAAAATATTTTTAAAATATAAAAATAAACTGTCTCTAATCAGTATGATAATATTTGGGGATGTGATTTTTAAAAATTTAAATTTTTTTAAATTATTTTTTATGAATGTTTTGATTGTTTTGATGTTGTTGTAAAAAATAATTTATAAAAAATAAAAAAATATTTTAATATATTTTTAAATAAAACAATATTTTAAAAAACCACCTAACTACCTCACTTTCACGCATTTAAAAAAAAATGAAAAAAAAAAAAGCCGTTAGACTGGGGGAGAGAAAAGAGAAGAGGCATAAATAGCCGTTGGATGATGGATTGGAGTGTGCTGTTTGGTTGTCTTAACTATCTGCTTTTCTTCTGACCACCCACCCATTTCTTTCTTTCTTTCTTTATCTTTTTTGTTTTTATCATAAGGGAAACAGCCAGCATTCTTTATAATAATAATAACAATAATAACAATCATTTATTCTCGAATCTTTCTCTCTCTTCTTTTAAATTCAAATTTCTTCAACGGCTATCTCATTCACAGTACCCTTTTTAACTTCTCCTCTTTACAGAGATCTCCTACTGCCATGCTGCTATTAATGATATCACTAACAACTATACATCTAATTTTTAGGGTATAATTTAACTAATTAGATCATAAATTTATTTTTTTTAAATCATTAGTTTAAGCATTATAAATTTCAGGACCACTGAAAATTTACATGGTCGTTAATTTAAGAATCTGTACAATTAATTAAGATACACGTAAATTAACTTAAACATCTATATTAATTAAAAAAATAACAACACTTCATCTTTTCTAAAAATATAATGCAAATAACGTAATACATCTCAATTTGGATCACAATCTATCACGAGTGTTCGTATTGTAATGCATTGTAGTTTTAAAGAATATTTTTTACATAAAAATACATTAAAATAAGTTTTTTAAATATTTTTGTTTTATTTGTTATATTAGTATATCAAAATCATCCTAAAACAATAAAAAATTAATTTAATATTTTTTAATTAAAATACACTTTTAAAATGTAACTAGACAATTAATATAAGAGTTAGAATGTTTTGTATTCATTAAAATAAATAAGTTTGATCCTCATTAATGAGTTTGTCATTAATGATTAAAAAAAAAAAGAATTATACAAGAAAAACATGGAGATACTAGTTAATGCGCATTCCAACTGAATAACTAGAGAAAAAATTATCAGGAAAAAAAGAAGAAAAAGAATTCCATGTAGGCGATCATTTCTTGAGCCCACTTGCTTGGGTAAAGAGCCAGCACCATAAATAAATAAAGCCCATAAATGTTTATATGGAACAAAGCATTTTAGCCCAAGAAGTAGATGGATGGATGAGAATCTCATTTGGGTCCAACATAGGGGAAAGTTCTGTGCTCAATCCATTGGGCACCCACCAAACCAAATCTAAGAGCATGGCCCATCCATTTCCATGCGGTGAGAGCACAGAGCTGTGTAGTCCAACCCAACGAAAGAAGATGAAATTCAGCTGGTTGCAGTCAGTCATTCTCAAGAAAAAAAGAGAAAAAAGAAGGGAGATTCTGGAAACGCAAAGGCAAAATCATAGAAATTAGAAAGAGGGGAAATGTTTTTATCAGTTTCGAGGAGTGTGTGAAGAGCGAAAACAACTCCTCTCTCTCCCCTGCCCGACTGCGTAATAATAATAAATTAAAAAAAAAAAACTGACAAGGAAAGCTTTTGTTTTGGTTTCTGATTAGAAATAGAAAGAACAACTAGAGGTGGCGCCGACGGCGGTATGTTAGAACTCGCTGTAGCAGTATAGAAAATAGTGGAGTGGAGCAGCTAATACGCTTCTGAAATCGCTACTCCTCCGCTTCTCTGGTAAAAAAGTAAATAATTAAATAAGGAATGGGTGGAATCGGCGTAATATCGGCACAAGATTATGATGCAGCAGCAGCAGCTTCAACTTCATTCAAGTTGAAGAGAAAGTCAGCATTGGCTTCCAAGCTTAAATCTTCCATTTCCAAACATCTCCGTCACTCTTACTCCCACGACCGCGTCCTTGCTGTAATTCCTACTCTTTTTCTTTCTCTTTTTTTATCTCATCCATTGTAACCACTTCTCTTCTCCTCCTACATTCTATCAATTTAATTGCATTTTCCTTCCTTTTTTTCTTAATATCATCATTGTTTTGTGCTTCTATCCGCTCACAAACCTGACTTTACAACTTTTTCTTCCTTTTTCTTTTATTAAAAAAACAAAATGAAAATTCTAATGGTGGTCTTCTTCTTCTTCCAGGAGTATATTACAGTGCTTGTTTGTAATGGGAAGAATCAAGAGCAGGCCAGACACGACCTCGAAGCATTTCTTGGTCAAAGGACTCAGGAGTTTGTTTCTTGGTAATTCTAAGCCACCCTTTCTACTTGTTTAATTTCATTTATACTACTTAAATCTCTAATTGCTTCAATTTCGATTAAGATGGTAACTTATTAGTCCTATAACCTCAAAGCAATTATCAACTGTGACGCTTGTGTTAAAGATAGAGCTGCCACATTGTCAATAATGCATTGTTTTGAGCAATCCAGGAAAAGATTGATTTTTATTTACTTTAGCTTTCGTTAGATTAGCCGTATTCGTTGTTATATTTTCTTTTCTTAGCGCCAAATTGCTGTACAGTTGCTAATACGTTTCCCTTTACTATGTTTTCTGTAAAGGTTATGGGATCTTCTTTTGAAATATGTCTATCAGTCCAACAAGGATATTTGTTTATTATCAGATGCAAAGAATGTCAATATCACCACTCCATGCGCTAAGGATTCCAAGATCAACAAATTGAAGGGCTTTCAGAGTCATGGCCATGATAGTAGCACTATGGATGCTTTTGTGGTAATCCCACTTGTATTACATAATCTATGTGTTTAATCATCATGCATGGATCCAAGTAGTGGAATTTGATTTGATATTTTTTCCTAATTGCAGATCAAAGATGATCAGATGCGCCAGTTGCCAACTACTTCTGATCCTAACTTCTGTAACGTCAATCACGGTCAACTTGCTGAAGACTTTGAAAAAGTTCAAAGTTTTTCTTCTCCATCATCTGAGATCAATTCAAAAAAAGTATTGTCACGGTCTTGCAAGACTGAGCGTCACGGAAAGATTGGTGCTTCTGAGAATGTTCTTTATAATTCCTTGGCAAATGAATCTTTGAGGAAAGAAAGCTCTTCCAATGCAAAGCAAAATTCTCAGTGTATTGATAAAGCAACGAAGGTTGGTGTAGCCACATCTTTTATTTGGCTTTTCTGGCTTCTTCTCTACAGTTTCTAGTTTAACTTGAGCATTGCCTCATTGTACAGCAGATCGTCCATAGTAGCTGCAACATGCTATTTAATCAGCTTATACCCAGAAGGGAACCAGCTTTTAGAAATCCACAACCCTCCACATCAGGTGCCACATATGCAGCCAATTTATATGCCATCTTGTATGCAATAACTGGATGATCTGTGGTTGACATGAACAGTAGGAAGATAGCTCAGATTACTGTGCTGATATTTGCATTCATTGTGATCATGCAAAATGCGTAAATGTTTAATCTTTCATGCTTTTACGTTTTCTTGCTCATCGGTGAAATGTGTTTAAATGCATGATCACTTTCTTCATCTACTATGTTCATGTGTGGACAATTTTTCAACTATTTTTTCAGGAAAATGTCTTTTGCCAAGATCTGTTCATGCGGAGTCCCACCAGAAGGAAAAACATTGTATTAGTGTTTGGGATGGATTGGGAAAGCCATTTGATGGTGTACCTTCAGGGGTCAAAACTATTGAGTTGTGTGATGGTTCGGGTACAGTGTATCTAAAGCAGGAATTGCTTAACCAACACAAAGCGGTGCTTCCTGTCTTAAATAGTTAACTTAGAGGGAGTATGACTGGAGGAGTTACTGGCCATGGTAACATCCAGCCTGAGAGCAGGAAATTGGAGAGACCAACGAGAACAATGCATGAAGCTCATGCTGCAAATAATATTAGACGAAAAAGACACTTCGGGGAAATTTGTACTGACCAGGATGCTTTGGCTGGCTGTAGCAGGAAGGAGCTTCAGTGCCTAGATTTTTCACAATTTTCTAAAAGGTCAAATATGATAAAAGAAGATTCTAAAGCTACTCCAAATTTGATCTCGGTATGTTACTGCCTTCAAAACCGTTGCTAATTGGTGATAAATGCTGCATGAGTGTTGAGGTCTGGCTTTAGGCTATGGGAAACAGCAACTAAGAGAGGATTTTACTTTTCTAAATGTCGATTTCCTTCTTATCTCACTCCCCTAAAATACGTTGAGAACATGTGATCAGTGTGTCGAAGCTTTGAAAGCCTTTTGTTTTGCAGGAAGTGCTAGATGTGAAACAGAAACTACATAAAATTGAATTGGAAATGTCTAAGCTTCGGTTAAAGCAAGTTGAGATGGAGAAAGATGGAAAGTCCAATTTACTGTCATGTTCCGGTAGGTTATTTCCATAACTTGATCACTTCTCCTGCACCACACACACAGAGCCTTTACATGGCACCTCAAAGAAAAAAAGAAAAAAAAAGACTATGCACAGAGATAGGGCAATGAAAATGGAATAGATGCCTGTCTTTGTAAGAAAGGAAAGGAGAATGGAGGGTGGAAGCTGATTAATTTTGAAGAGGGGAACCTGAACACTTTTGACCTGTGTATGCTGCACTTTTCTTTTCCTTAGGAGCAATCTGGGATCTAACATGAGTAAAGAATGAACACATTTCATAGATTAGGAAATAAATGCACACCATGTCTGATTTTCCATTCAAATTAATTCTGCATTGGTGATGCAACTTGTATCTTCATGAACGATGTGGTCTTATATTAATTTAGGAGAATCATTTTAAATAAAGAGTTCCATAATAATGTCAAAGTGTAGATTTTTTGGTTTCAATGTTTCAGTGGCTGATTCCAATCTATCATCTAATTAAGCTGAGCCCAGCTGGTTTAGGATTACAACTTGGTGTTTTGCCATCTTATATGGATCTCCAAGATTTCCCTTCTGCTTTCTAGATTCAAATAATAAAGATCATCCTCCTTTTTTATCTTGCTTGACAAGTTGACAATGATTGTTGAGTTTTCCATTGTTCTTAGTGGATATCTTCATGCATTAAATTTTATTACCTTGTGCATTTGCAGATGGAAAAATTCATGCAGAAGAAGATACCAAGATGAGAACTGTGTTTGTGACAAATGTAAAGTCAATTCAAATGTTTCGCAATCTTTCTCTTCTTCTGTGTTGCATTGTTTACTGACAAGTCATGGGTGTTTTAAATGGGAGCATTGATTCATTTTCAGAATGTTGTTTTTTTGGCTCATATTAGCAAGTCACAAATACTTTCAGTTGCTGAATCTACAGGAAGTTTCAATCCCTTCTTTCTTTTCTGTGCATATTTTTTACCAGAATTTAGGGAATCGAAGTCCGTAATTTCTGCTTATCAGCTTCTTTTCTGATATGTACAAGATCTGAAATGTTTCCAAGCCCAATAAGCAACAGAGTTTAACGTGTAGATAGTGGAAGACAGTAGCTTAACCATGCCTTACCTGGAAAGTGTTAATGAATATTGCCTTCCTCTTCTTCTTTCTGAAAGTATTTTTTTTCTTGTTCTTCTGCGGCTGTCTTTTCTTTCTGAAATTATATTTACTCCCACCAGATTACCATGAGAGCATTTTCTGCATTCCAAATTTAGAAATGTTACCAATTCAGAAATATATTGATACTCTGAACTTATCTCTGTGTATTGTTTCCTAAAAGTCTCCTCATAGACTTCAGGATGTCTCATAATTATGATATTGCTGTACTATAAACATATAGGTACATTTTGCAGCAACAAAAGAAGCTCTATCATTGTACTTTACCAAGTGTGGAGTGGTTGAGAATGTAGTGATCTTGACTGACAAAACCACTGGCCAGAGAAAGGGGTAGACATCAAATTTCAGCCATATTATTTTTCTGATTAACAGGGTCTATAGTCTGATATATATTATTTTGAGACTATATCAGTTGACTGTATCTTATATTCTTCTTTTAGATCTGCTTATGTTGCCTTTGCTAGCAAGGATTCTGCTGAGAAAGCAGTGGCATTGAGTGGTGCAACATTTTTTTCTAGGACTTTGAAAGTAAGTGATCATTTATATCTGTTCTGCTCTGCATTCAAATTAAAAAACACTTGGACTTTGTTTTGGGTTGCAGAGTTATCTCATGCAATTTTTTGCTCCCTACTTTTCCAATAGTTGCACTTTAGTTTTTTTTTTTTAATCGACCATTACATGTTTGGACCTCCAAGCTACACTGTTTTACACTGAGCCATTTTTTGTTCTCTCCACTTTCATTTAACTTATTATTTCCTATGCTTGAGTATTTATGCAGGTGCATGTGCCTTGGTGGGTGCGTGTGTGAGCCCCTATCTACATGTCATTTTTTAAGCCTCCTATGACACAATTTCCTCAGAAACTGGTATTCTGCAAGTTCGCAACACTACATGTTGGGTGCAAGTTCCCTATCCAATCCGCAAGTATGTCTGACACAATTCATATCAGACGACCAACTACTTCCAGTTTGCTTGCAAGCCAACATATGGAACCACTAAGTTGAAATATCAGTACAAATAAATAAGCCTAATTCTAGTTTATGCAACATTTGAACTCAAACTGCATTCCACCCATCATGCAGAAAACTTACAATTTAGGAGATAAGAAAGTAAATTTGAACTCTATCCAATGAAAGACTGACTATCAAATTACCATTCTATCTGTTCTCCACAATCAAGAAACATACTTAAGGAGAAAAAAAACTTTCATATTAAATTTCTGAATATAAATAAACTAAAAAAAAAAGTTGACATCATGAATACCATAATTAAAACCTCAGACCAAATCTGCTAGAAGGACAGGCATACAACCATGCACTGATTCTCTCCAAATTAAGCAAGCAGCAAATTTCCTTGTGTCGACTCTCCAGGAAGCGGCATTCAATCATTATGCAGCCAATCTTTTCTTCTTGTTGTTATCCTTCACTTGCATTCCCCCACTCTCTAAAGCCAAAGCCTTTTTCTTTATCTTCTTTTGCTTGGTAACATCTTCATTCTTTGCTTTCTTTTGCTTGAAGCCATCTTCTTTCTTCAATTTAGCTACCTTCTTCTCACCTTTCCCTTCATTATCTCCCATCTTTCTCTTCTTATTCAATAATTCATCACTGCCCTTTTCAACATCATAATCAGCATGGTTATCAATATCCCCTTCAAAGACACTCCCCAATTCATCCTCATCAACAACCCGACCATCATCGTTATTATCCATATATCTAACCTCATGTATCCTTCCCTTCTTTTTCCCAATTTTCCCCTCTTTAACCTTATCTTCCTCCTCAGCGACCACATCCTCCTCCTCCTGCTCTTTTGCACTACCATCAATCTTCAACTTCAAATCAGGAACTGCCTGATAAACAGGCAAAGCCAGGCTATCAAGCAACTTCAAATGGAAAGACCTAATACCACCCCACTTCCTGGGCACAATCTCCGCGATCCCATTAACAGCAGCCATCACATTTTTGGAAATCTCCTCTCTACTCATCGAAACCCTCCCTACCTTCACCACACTACAAGTTCCAGTCCTCAGGAACAACAAGGCAGACCCACACGCCTTGTCAATCTGCTCCTTCCAATTTTGGTGCTTCAAGTCCAAAGTCATCGGAATCTTCTTCTTCTTAAAAAACTGTTTCCCTAACATCTTAGGCAAGAGAGGAACCACCCTTTTATCAGCAAAGAACATATCATAAGAATCACAGAGTTTCCTCTTGGCCTCAAAAGGACGGTAATCGGTCTTGAGCTTGGAAATCTTGATGATTTTGGAGATGGATATGTTGTCGTTTTGAACCTTCTTCTTGGCAGCATCTTTATTGAGGCCTGATTTGGGTCTGTCATCGATGATTAAGCAGAGCTCAGGGGCTTCAGTTAGAGGGTTGGTTAGGGGGCAAGGGAGAGGGATTTTGTGGGCGTTGATGCGGCTGACACCCTTATGTGGGATCTTTTTGAGGGTTAAGATAAGGTAGACAAACTCGTCATGTTCCAGTAGTTGAGGCTTTTGGGTATTCAATTTGGATGATCTCCATTTGAGGAGAGCGTTCACAGCTTTCTCCACGGTTTTGGGGCTAAAACCAGATGGTGTTGGAAGGGCTGCCATAATGGACAGACGGTGACAGTTGAAGAAGGGGAGGTAAACCTGCAAGTTGCTGTTGGTTATCACTATCAGATCAGTGCAGTGTGAACAAGCAGTACGCGTGTGATTTAGGGTTGAAGAGAGGATAGCTAGCAGTTTGAGGTTAGGGTTTTGTGTATTTTAAAGATGAACTTCAGGGTTCAGAGTGGAGTAGAGATGGGCTGAGTTTGATGGACGATTTGGGCTGAGTAAGTAAAGATTAACCTGAGAGAATATTGGGCTAAACAATACCTCCTCTAATATAAACAATGGATGGCCCATTTATGATTTTAGGACACGCACACACATATACAAGGTGTCAAGGTGGGTAGTTGTAGTTCCAACTTCCAACTACTGTAATTGGAGCAAAATGCGACCAAGCATGTCTAGCGGGTGCCAGTTCGTGGCCCATAAGCCCCATGAAGATCTCTTTCTGAATAGAGTCAGATAACTCCACAAAGACAGCAACACTGGAAGCTGAACAATTCATTGTTTGATGGTGGGATTGACAGAGGCTTCTTGCATAGATGCAAGACAGGAAACGAAGCTCTGTTGGATGAAGGAAGATTGCATTGAAATGAGCTGGAATGTTGAATATATCTTCTACATGCATGGCCGGTGCTTTCACAAGCAATCCATCTTTGGATGTTTTGCTTGATTATACTGACCGTGGTATGCTATCCAGTTTTTAATGGAAATGATGACAGGTATACTTCCCCCTTCTCGAAGTACCCAAGGCCTAGCTTTTAGCCCATGCCCAAGGATGAACGCAAGGACAGTTCAAAAAAAAAACAGGAGAAGAAGAAGAAGAAGCCATTCCTAACTTGAAACCCAATGAGGATGAACGCAAGGACAGTTAAAAAAAATAAAAAAAACAGAAGAAGAAGAAGAAGAAGAAGAAGAAGAAGAAGCCATTCCTAACTTGTTTTCTCAGGCAAGATCTAATTTTACCATACGGATTTCTACTCTCTGACGATCCGACCCTGAATGCAAACATTATGTCAAAGGAAAGGAAAATTCGTTGTGTGTTGACTGATGAGTGGGAGTGGCACGTACTGAACGAGAACATGCATGTCACGACTTCGATGGAACGGAACGTTAGTTACGAGCGATTTTTTTTCTTTGCTTTTCAAAAACTTTTAAAAAACATTATTAGTTTTTAATATTCTATATTATTTGAATATATTAATATTAAAAATCAATTTTAAAAAATAAAAAATATATATATCATTTTAATATATATATTTTTTATATAAAAAAAAACCACTAACAAGCCAATTCAAAAACTCTAATAATCCAAATAGGTGGTAGCTACTCCACTTCCATGGATACAATGGTCAAACAGACAAAACATTATTTCCATTCCATGTAGAGACTGCCGGTTTGACTGGTCGCTCCTTCATTGCTGTGACCCCCAACTGGTTCCAGTTCCACGTAGAACCACAGTTACGTACTGATAAAACAAACCACTAGCACTCTGCTCCATCTCCATCTTCATCCTTCCTCCTCATGAATATAAATATATCACGTTTTCTACCGAGATCATTCCTTAATTGCTTCGGACAAACAGACAAAAGCTGTTGCCTGCTGCTGATCACTACTGTCCAAAGTAAAATAAATATCATATATACAAAGTCCTTAACTAGTTTCATCCAACCTAACTTTCAACTCTCTCTCTCTCTCTCTCTCTCTCTCTCTCTCTCTCTCTCTCTATATATATATATATATATATATATATATATATAATCAATAATCTTCTTCTTAAAAGTATATATCAAGAAAGACCGAAACACAAAACTTCCATATCACTCATTTCCTTGATATTGTTACCATATATATATATATATATATATATATATATATATATATATATATATATATATATATATATATCCTTAATATGGAGAGCACGACACCACTTCTGCAGCTCAATAATGGATCTTCGTCGTCGTCGTCGTCACCATTACCTGCACCACAAGAAGCAGAAGCAGAAGCAGAAGGAGACTACTCACCTGCAGCTTCCAAGACTTTCAAAGACTTTATCAAGTTCGTATTTTGGAAAGAGACTGTTAAGTTATGGAAGATTGGCGGTCCTATTGCCATCACTCTACTCTGTCAGTATGGTACCAACACTTTAACCTCTATCTTTGTTGGCCATCTTGGAAACTTGCAACTCTCTGCCGTTTCTGTTTCCCTCTCTGTCATCACGACCTTCGCTTTCGGCTTCCTTCTTGGTATGGGCAGTGCCCTCGAGACCCTCTGTGGTCAAGCTTTTGGTGCTGGTCAAGTTCATATGCTCGGTGTTTACTTGCAAAGATCAGCCATCATCTTATTCGTCAGCTGTGTCGTCCTCTTGCCCATTTACATTTTTTCCACTCCTATCCTCAAAGTCATTGGCCAAGAAGATGATCTTTCTGACCTTGCCGGAAAATTCACCATCGTAACCATACCTAATTTGTTTTCACTGGCTATCTATTTCCCTACCCAAAAGTTCCTTCAAGCTCAACGCAAGGTTGGAGTACTTGCCTGTATTGCCTTTACGACTCTCCTTCTACACGCTTTTTGGCTTTGGCTCTTCATCTATAAGCTTGGTTGGGGCGCCACTGGAGCAGCAATCGCTTTAGACCTTACTGGATGGTCAACTGCTCTGGCTCAAGCTGTGTACGTGATGGGCTGGTGTAAGGAAGGATGGCGTGGGTTTTCCTGGGCTGCATTTAAGGATATTTGGTCCTTTGTCACCCTCTCACTAGCTTCAGCTGTCATGCTTTGCCTGGAGCTCTGGTATATGATGAGTATTGTTATTCTCACTGGACATCTGAGTAACGCAGTCATTGCTGTTGGTGCCCTTACCATCTGGTCAGTCATTCATCATCATCCTAATCATTGTTATATCAATTAATTATTAATCAATCTTAGCTTGATTTTAACTTGTTGTTAATCTTCTGAATTGTATATATTTCAGCTTGAATATCAATGGCCTTGAACTAATGTTGTTCCTTGGAATAAATGCTGCTATAAGGTAAAATTAATTTAGTGTGCTCAACTCAATATATATTTGCATTTGCTAAATTCTGGTGATAATCAATCATCTATGATTTTGAATATGGATTCTACTTGCCTGTCTCATGAGTGTATACATCGGTGCTCTTTTCTTTTCTTTTTGTTTTGGTTGCGTACACACTCCTGGACATGAGTTTACATAAGGGTTGGGATGCATAAATAATAATTCCAGGAGATCACCCATTCTATAACATTTAATTTCAGAGTTATTGCAAGATACAGTGCATTAGACAGTGCAACTTCTGCCTGTTTTAATTAATGGATTTCGAGATCCTTGATATGTTATCTCGATGGAGTGTATGATTATGATTTCAGCTTAAATGAATGTATATATATTAATTAATTAATTAATTTCAGCGTTCGTGTCTCGAATGAGCTTGGATTGGGGCATCCAAGAGCTGCAAAATACTCGGTCATGGTGACTGTGTTTCAGTCACTTGTGATTGGGCTCATTCTGATGGCTGTTGTGTTGGTAGCCAAGGACTATTTTGCCTACATCTTCACAAGCAACAAGGAGATGCAAGTAGCTACCTCCAAACTAGCATTCATTCTAGCCATCACCATGGTTCTTAACAGTGTCCAGCCAGTGATATCAGGTGGGCTACGTACGAGGACATACCAGCATGGTTAATTAATTTGGCTGCTTGCAAGAAATTTACAATGACTACCTGTCGTCATCCATCGAATTAATCTATCTTAATTTCAGTACTCATCCCCTTAATTTAATCATCAATTTAATTAGATCAAGCAATATGCTCATGACACGCGCAGGTGTTGCTATTGGTGGTGGGTGGCAAGCATTAGTGGCCTATATCAACATTGGTTGTTATTATGTTATTGGGCTCCCCCTTGGCTACCTGCTTGGATACAGAGCAAAGTTGGGAGTCGAGGTATGTGCCCGATCGAGTAGTAGCTAGTAAGCAGATTATCAGACCATGTGCTTCCACTAATAGTTAAATGGCCAGTATATAACACTACTAATTATGCTCTACAATCCATATGTGATCGATCATCTAGGGCGTATGGGGTGGCATGCTAGGCGGAACTGCTTTGCAGACCTTGCTGCTCTTGATTGTACTCTACAAAACCAACTGGAAAAAGGAGGTCAGAATTCCCTCTCCTCCGGTTTCTTTCCATAAACAAGTTAATAGCTAGCTAATTCGTGACAAGTAAATGCTAAATTATATACGAAATGCAGGTTGCAGAAACAGCAGAACGCATGAGGAAGTGGGGTGGCCAGGATATCAAAGATAATGATGATCGTAGAGGTGCTAACGGAGCGTGAAGCAGCTGATCATTAATTAATACATCTTTAATTAAGAAGTAGAATAATGCATGGTTCTCTTCGTCTCGACTCATGATCAAGTCTTCCAGCGGTACAACTTACGTAGGAAATCAAACAATCAGTCAAAATATCAGTCAACAGAAGAGAAAGAATCGTTGTTTTGAAAGAGAAAAACCTGCTGAATTTACCATTGGTTATCTTGAAACAATAATAATAATAAATGCTAGCACTTTCGATGCTCATTGAATTAATAGCCAGAACAAGTGTAATATAATATGTATGGACTGCTTTCGACGTAGGACATGAAAAGTTTTGTTGAAGGGAACTTTTCTGCTTCTCTTAGTGTCAAAGCAACTGCAACTGCAACTCAACTAACACGAGTTCGACTCCATCCTCTTTTTTAAAGGGAAGTATGTTGACAAGGTTACATCCCAATCAACTTGTATTGTATTGTTCAGCGGCAGAGTCAAAGTTTCTAAAATGAGGGGCAAAATTAATAACAAATATCATATGACTTTTTAATATAATTTTTCTTTGAAGTTGGTTGAGTTACATAACTTGAGATTTTAAATGATTTTTCATCCTCAAAGATTTTATACTTGAAATACTTGTCTAGTGATATGTTAATTTAATTTATGAACCTGCTAGGTTTTTTTATTATTATTAGTGTCTATATAATAATTAACACAACTACACAATAATTTATTGTTAAACAATAGTCAGTTGAGTTATACAATAATTCTAAATTTTTCATATGAAATTCATAGTAAAATACACATCAATTCATCAAAATTCATTTTAATTCATATCTTTATGCATATAATAAGTATATTGATTAAATTATACTTGATCATTTCTAAACATTTAAATTATTTCTAAACATACACAGACAAAAGTTGTATGAACTCACCAAGTCAAATATATAAAACAAGTTTTAATACTATATTCTAGTTTTAAATAAGAAAAAATACGGAGAGAGAAAAATTGTAGCTTATAAAATTTAAACTCAAGCCTCTCCTGACTCCAAGCATCTCATTAACAATTAATTACAAACAAATCTATGATATAAAATGGCAATCAATATATTTACATTGTAAATTAAGAGACCTCAATTAA
Organism: Populus nigra; assembly: GCF_951802175.1. NCBI lineage: Eukaryota > Viridiplantae > Streptophyta > Magnoliopsida > Malpighiales > Salicaceae > Populus > Populus nigra. The sequence goes on along the minus strand of NW_026909644.1, from coordinate 2,659 downwards.
TAATTAATCCATGATTACAGTGAATTAAGATATCTCGGTTAAATAATTTCAATAATATACTATGTCAATACAAGAGATGTCAAGAATAGTGGTTTTGTATGAACATTAATTTATTCATTTATAATAAAAAAAATATTTAATTGATTAAATTAGCAAATTCAAACATTTATTTTGAATACATTCATATCAAAGCCCCTAAATTATCATAAATCCTAATGTTTTTAATGATTAATTATAAACGAATATAATTAAAATTAGATAATGAAATAAATTTAAAAAAATAAAAGAAATTTACCTCATAAAGCAAAAAAAAATTACATAAGAGTAAGAAAGGCATGCAATAACGGATCAAAATGAAAAGAAGCTCTATGTTAATTAGTGAAAGAAAAAAAAAAGATTTTTTTTTTTAGTAAATGAGTTTTACATATATATTATATATTATATTAAAATATAATTCAACAATAACTTTGCACTTTTTTCACTTTTCCATGTATCAAACTCTCATCAACCTATTATATTAATATTCTAATATTAAAAATATATTTTAAAGAAATTAAGGGGATAATTGCCCCCTATTGTACCTACGTGGCTCCATCACTGTTGTTGTTCATGGAATTATTAAGATGATATTTGAAAAGTTATCCGATAGTAATATATAAATCTAATATGTAGAATTCTGAAATAGAAATGCTCATTGAATATTTGATAAGAATTAAACATCTTTCATTAAAAAAAAAAAGGGGATTTTGGCTTCTTTTTTTTAATGAATGCATGTTTTAATTGCTATAAAATTAAATCGAATTAAAAATGTTCTGCGACATCCCATAGATAAATTTTGAGCTACATATATATTAAAAATTGAAGACTGACGCGCAGAGGCATCAATTTTATCTTATAATTAATTAATCAGTGCAGCTCAAACGACTAATATAATATATATTAGAGTGAAAGCTAAGGAGGTTCAAAATGCAGTGATACGGTGAAGAATTTCAGAATCATGAAAATATATGGGAAGTTTCTGAAACTCGTCATCCCGACTAGTTTGAAAGAATTACTTGACTAATTATTTAAGCGAAAGAAAGAAAGGAGCAATCATGGGTAAACAACACAGAAACTCCATTACTGGAAAGTTCCACAACCATTGATCTTGAAAGAAATTAGCAATGGCATGTCTTAAAAACTTAGCTCAAAATCTCTAAAGAGTTGCTTCGTGTTGAGATGAAAGGGTTAGTTGAAGTTGATGTCTGTTTGTGTTGTTGTCGACGTCTAGTACTGCCTTAATATATCATGGTTCTAGACACTCTTCTCTCGATGTAGGATATTCCTAGCAGCAGTAGAGGAGCATGAGTAGAGTTTCTACAGCAGGTAGGTGATTCGCACTTGTACTTTCTATTTAAATTCCATGATTTAAGATGTTATTAATGTGAAATGTGAATTAGTGAATGTTGGATATTATAGGAGAAGATGAAAGTTTGCGTAATAATGTTGATATTTTGGATAGTATTCTAAATGTATGTCTATTCAAGGTGAATGGTTCTTTTGTGAACTGCCAGGTGATGAGATTATCACTAACAAATGAAATATGAGAAATGTGTTATGGGGCATTAACTAACACCATATTTTGACTAACATACATTTAATGTATGTTAGGATCCCGCATAAGAGGATCACCATGTTTGACTAACATTTATTTAGTATATGTTAGGATCCTGGATAAGGGGATCGTCATGTATTGGCTAGCATATATTTAGTGTATGTTAGGGTCCCGAGTAAGGGGATCACTTTGCAACGACTAACATATATTTAATGTATGTTAGGGTCCCGGATAAACGAATCGTTGTGCATCGACTCTCACAGGGTGATGATGATACCGGTAAAATTGATATCGGTAATATGTTATGCAGAAATAATTGTGGTTGATCTTATGAAATCTTGAATGGAGGTTGATAATGGAAGAGGAAATGGTTTTTAATAGTTGAATGAGAAAGAGTTTCAATGAAAACCAAAAAGGAGAAGTGAATAGAATATGAATGCATGTTTGTCTTTTTAAATTGTTGGATATTTGTGTTGTTGTATTTATTGTAATATTCATATTTCAATAATATGTATTTTGTTTCAGAACCATCACATGCATGACAGGAGTAGATCCTAACTTATGTTCACCTTTTATAATCTTGGTTCTAGGGAGTATACCCTTGTATTTTGTAATATTACAACTTTTATATAACTTAATTTGTGTAATTAATGTTTAAACTTGAATAGATAATCTTAACTCTGAAATTCATACGATTGTGTCCATGTATACATTTTATCTCATTTATTCCTCTATAATGATATTTGTTGTTCAATGTATGTTATAAATATTATGGTTGTGATAATAATGATGTTTGCGGGATTGAGACACAGGACAATTGGATCGTGATTGAGTTATGAGATATGAAATATTAAAAGTTTAAACATGTTATATTTCGATAACTTGAGACCTCTCGGTATAGAGAAGACTCTGTCGAAATTTTAGTCTATATATATATATTAAAATTACCTTGTTTTCTATCCGTCATGTGATTGTTGTTTTATCCCAGATATAGAGATGTTACAACATGAGTGATCTCTCTATATGAAATTGTCATGGTTGTCAATTTTGTGTAAATGTCTTCTA
>NW_026909643.1:0-42500 GCF_951802175.1 Populus nigra | reverse complement strand
GAATATCTACTGGAATTTTGTTTGTTGAAGCTTATTTTAGAGTTAATTGTTATGACGTTCCATTTCTGCAACTGACCTCATGTGTCAGTTATTAACTAAGAGGTGGAATTGTGTATTGTATCTTCTTGGCAGGAGCAGTGGATTTCAAGTAGCATCCAATCATCGGCCATGTACAAAAGGAACTGCCACATTAGAGAACTGACCTTGATGGAACTCCGTACAATCTCTTACTGTTAGACAGTGAAGGAATAGATGCCTATGATCAAACAGTAAGTGCATTTACCTTATCAAGATGAACTGATGATTGTTGTGCTGCTTTTATGTTTTAACAGTTCAAGAATTGATGAAATGGCTAGTAAATTATTCACACTTTCAGTTATTTCCTTTCCACATTCCATGTTTTAGATGACTCTAATTGTTGCATGAACTAAGTAGCAAATTGTTTGGAGCCAACTTGTGTAATTGCAGAAACAATCGCATGTTTTTTAGCAGGTTTGTCTGTAATGATACATGTAAAATGCACCAGCATTGTGCAATGGTTCATTTTTTAGTCAGTTAGCTGAGTTTCTCTGTGTGAATGATGCAAACTGATGGTGAAAATCTTTGCTTGCTTAGCCGTTATCAGTGGATATAGGATCAGTTAACAAACTACAAGCAATCGCATGGGCTTGTTAGAATTATTTGTGGAAAAGGCTAGGGTCAAGTGCTGTGAGGTCACTGGACTTGACCATTTAAATTGTGAAATTGGAAATATTAGACACTCTTTTGTTGTTTTCGGTTCTCAAGGTCATGATCTTGTTTGGAATGAATATAAAAGATGGGATCTTGATGTTTACACTGTGAAGTCAGTTCTAGCAAAGCACTAATTAGTATAGATCCATTTCCAATCACACAAAGGATAAAGGATTAGAGAGGAAAGCACTAATTTGTTTTAAAGACTAGCAATTGTTATAACTACATGTGTGTAACATACTGTTCATGTTTTTTATTTTTCCAGCAATATGAATGGCTTATTGGATCACAATATGCTACATCTGATTGGGTTGCAATAAGAAAACCTCCACCTTGTGCCATTGATTCTTGGGGCTTAGGTAAGTCTATTTTGCTCCATTTTTACATGGTTGCTTAATTATATCGTGCGTAATTTTTATGTTGGGCATGCTTATTGTAATCTTTTCAAGTAGTTGGAACTTTGCCTTTCATTGGGACAATATTGACAGTTTGTATAAGAAAACTAATGGAATGATTTTCTTTCATTACATCCTATATTGAGTACAATCAAACTCTCAGAAACATGATTACACATTTAGGTGTGTGGTAAATAACAATACTTACATTACAATGATGGAAAAGTTGATTCCTTTTACTATATGCACAACATAATTGATAAAATATGAATTCTGTTGAAACAGCTTGAAATATGTTGAATTTGATATTGAATTTTGTTGATAGGATTTTGAGGGAGAGATGGGAGAAATGGGTGAGAGATATTGATGTTTGAAGGAAATGTTTAAATTGTTATTCAACACTTTGAAAAATGCAAAACCACTTTTAGGAGTTTTACGAAAAAGTAAGTATTCTTTAAATTCGGTGATTGCAATTATAATTACGCGTGGAAAACATGTATACCCACGCAAATTAAATAATGTCGTGTGATTTTTAATTGAAATTATATTAAAATAAATTTTTATAATTTGTTTAACATTGTTATATTAAAATTATTTAAAAATATAAGAATATTAATTTGATATTTTTTTTTTAAATGTCATAATACAAAAACAAATCCTCATCCAAGAGAGTAATAGTATTCTTTAAATTCGGTGATTGCAATTATAATTACGTGTGGAAAACATGTATACCCACGCAAATTAAATAATTTCGTGTGATTTTTAATTGAAATTATATTAAATTAAATTTTTTTAATTTGTTTAACATTGTTATATTAAAATTATTTTAAAATATAAGAATATTAATTTGATATTCTTTTTTTAAAAATGTCATAATACAAAAACAAATCCTTATCCAAGAGACTAATAGTATTCTTTAAATTCGGTGATTGCCTTAACCATAAATATTAACAATATTTATTGCTCGTCCGTGTAGAACTTGCAATCAACTAAATTGGATTGTGCCTAAAAAATTTATAAAACAAATGTATTTATATTTTCATCCACTAGTATTATAATTATTATTTAATTATTATTTCACTACGACATAAAAGATAGATACAATGTATATGATAAGAGACAGATACAAATGTGAGTAACTATTGTAACACATAATAAATTATGTTTTTTTTTATATTGCATTTTTTTCTTTTTTAAAAAATGAAAAAAATTCTTTAATCTTGTATTACCTCGCATGTTTCTGATTTTATTTACCATTTATTAGTTGAGCAAAAAATATCCGAATAAAAATAAAAAGTTTGATGGATCCAATAAAAATAAAATGATCCAAATAAAAAAAAAACTACTTGAGGTGGTAACAAAAGTTAGAAGGACCAATAAAAAAAATGAACTCCAAAACTATTATAAAGATAAATTTATTTAATATTTGTTCAACTAAATATTTTTTTTTCATCACCCATTTGTGCTGTATAAAATACTAACTGAACATAATCTAAAAGTCTACTTCTGTCACTAGTTAGAAAATATAAATGAAAATATAAAATACTAACCGAACATATTTTATTTTAAAAGATTGTTTAAGTACTAGTAGTTAAAGAAGTATGCTTATTTCAAAAAATGCTTATTGGTGTTGTCATGTTAATTAGATTAACATGGATGATCGATCGTGGATGTATCGTCGTCTTATGGATGGTCGCCTTCGTCCTGAATACATTACCGGTGTTAGAAGATTTATCAATTTTGCATTTTCAATTGATAAAAATATATCTGGGGGAAAAATTAGATGTCCTTGTGTGAGGTGCAAAAATCAAAAGTTTTTAAAGGAAGATGATGTTTGTAAACATCTATTGACAAAAGGTTTTTTACCTTGTTATGAAAATTGGACTGTACATGGGGAGCCTTATGTTGCAGAACCAATATTGGCTGGACCTTCATCGATTGGAATGAGTCATGTTGTTAATGATGTTTGTCTAGAGAATCCATATAGGAATATGGTTATGGATGCAGTGGGGTTGGGTGATGCATTCTACAATGATAATGTGTCTAGTCCTGTGGTAGCAGGAGAAATTCCAAATCCGGATGCAACTAAATTTTTTAAGCTTTTGAAAGCTGCGGAGGAGCCGTTGTGGGATGGGTGTACCAAGCAATCCAAATTATCTGCTTGTGTACAATTGCTTAATATGAAGTCAACTTTAAATTTGACTCAGAATGCCTTCAACAATTTCATTGACTTTACAAAAAGTTGCATGCCTAATGATGAAAATTTGGTTTCAAATTTTTATGATGCCAAGAAATTTATGCGGCCACTTGGACTTGGTTATGAGAAATATGATGTGTGTCCTAATTACTGTATGCTATACTATGGGGCAGATGCAATGAAAATAAATTGTGATTTTTGTGGAAGTTCACGATACAAACCTAGAAATCCAACTAGTAAAGGTTCCAATAAGGCGGAGAAGCAACTCCGATACTTTCCTCTAACACCAAGGCTTCAGAGACTATTCATGTCCCCATATCATGCCAAAGATATGACATGGCATCATTTTCATAAGTCTGATAATGGGGTTATGGTGCACCCATCTGATGGGGAGGCATGGAAGGAGTTTAATCGTGTCCACTTAAGCTTTGCATCAGATCCGAGAAATATTCGGTTAGGGTTGTGCACTGATGGGTTTTGTCCATTTGACATGTCTTCAAATACATACTCTTGTTGGCCAGTAATTGTGACTGTTTATAATTTGCCTCCGTGGAAGTGCATGACTAGACCATTCATGTTTTTGACAATGATGATTCCTGGGCCAAAGAATCCGGGTAAAAAGCTTGATGTTTTTCTAAGACCTTTGATTGATGAGTTAAAGAATTTGTGGTTTTTTGGTGTTGAAACATATGATGTATACAGAAAGGAAAATTTTCAATTAAGGGCAGCTTTGATGTGGACCATTAGTGACTTTCCAGCATATGGCATGTTATCGGGGTGGAGTACTCATGGAAATCTGTCTTGTCCTTATTGTATGGAGCATAGCAAGGCTTTTAGATTAAAAAATGGGGGGAAAACTACATTTTTTGATTGTCATCGACGATTCCTACCCATGGACCACCCATATAGATTTCAATATGATAAGTTTTTGAAAGGAGTAATTGAAAGGCTTCCTCCTTTACCTCGTCCATCTGGTTTGGAAATGTTAAATGAAGTGTCCAAGTATACTGAGGGACATAATGGAGGTTCATCATATAATGATAAAATTCCTGGCTTTGGTGTTAAGCACAATTGGGTGAAGAAGAGCATTTTCTTGGAGCTTCCATATTGGCATACAAATTTGATTCGTCATAATCTTGATGTCATGCATATTGAGAAAAATGTCTTTGACAACATTTTTTATACAGTAATGGATTGTCCGAATAGAAGTAAGGACAATTTAAAGGCTAGGTTGGATATTCAATTGTATTGTCAGAAGCCAAATTTACATTTGCAACAAGATATGAGTGGTCGGCTTTACAAACCTAAAGGCACTTATTGTCTATACAAGAAACAACAACAAGAAGTTTTGTCATGGATGAAGGAATTATCATTTCCTGATGGTTATGCTTCAAGCATTTCACGATGTGTGAAAGAGGCACAATGTAAGGTTTCAGGGATGAAGAGCCATGATTGTCATGTCTTCATTCAAAGACTTCTTCCAACCGCTTTCCGACCTTACTTACCTAGGCCACTGTGGGAGGCATTAACTGAACTGTCCGTATTTTTCCGAGATATTTGTTCAACAAATTTAAATGCTCAGCACATGGAGTTAATGCAGATGAATATAATCGAAATAATTTGCAAACTTGAAAGGATTTTTCCTCCATCCTTCTTTGACTCCATGGAACACTTGACGATACATCTACCTTATGAGGCAAAAGTTGGTGGACCAGTTCAATATCGATGGATGTATCCATTTGAACGGTATGTTTTCATACTATGTTAATTTTATTCACTTTTTATTTTTTAAAAATAAACTAATTGACAGAAATGGTATAGGTATATGTTTTATATGAAGAAGAAAGTGACCAATAAAGCTAAAGTTGAGGGTTCCATATGTGAAGCATACTTGATTGATGAAATTACCAATTTTGCATCTCATTATTTTGGTGATGACGTGCAAACAATTTGGAATCGAGTTCCACGGAATGATGATGGTGGCCTTAGAAGTGTAGATGGATGTCTCTCTATTTTTTCCTATCCAGGGAAAAAATTATCCAAAAGATTTTATAAAAGGCAGTTGTCACATGCTGAAATGCAAATTGCGCATAACTATGTGATATTCAATTGTCAAGAATTGAAGCCTTATTTAGAGTAAGTATGAAATATGAATTTGTACTAAATTTATAATAATTTATTATTAACTTTAACATTTTAAAATTTTAGGCAATGTCGACAAGAGCTAAAGTCACAACAACCACATGCGAGTGATGGTGAAATTGAAAAATTATGCGAAGTGATCTTTCCAAATTGGTTAAAAAATAATGTAAGTATTTTAGTAAAATTAATTGATATTTTATGTCAATTAGCTACTTTAAAAATATTATTAATCTCTTTTGAATCATTATTTCTTATGGAGTTAACTATTATGCTAGGTGGAATACCAATCTAATGGAATTGAAAATCAGCTCTTTGGACTTGCTATGGGCCCTTCAACTTCAGTGAAATGTTATAATGGCTATTATGTGAATGGTTTTAAATTTCATACTCAACGTTATGGTCGTTTTAAAAAGACAATGAATAGTGGAGTTTGTGTGAAAGGAAATTGCTATGATGATAATGAACGTGATTATTATGGAATGCTTAAAGAAGTTGTTCGGCTAAAATACTTGGGGAGTAAGTGCAAGTTATTTATGTTTAAATGTAATTGGTATGATACAAAACGAGGGATTAGAGTGCATCCTTCGAATGGTTTGGTTGAAATCAAGCATACATCTCGACTACACGGAAATGATGATTTTGTGTTAGCACAACAATGTCAACAAGTCTACTATACATATCCACCTGGTAATAAATCATCTGAATGGTGGACGGTTATTAAGACAACTGCTAGAAGTCGTTATAATGTTGACATGGGTGAATTTATTGAAGATGCCAACAATGTGAGATCATTTGATGTTGATCAATCAGATGAGATTTCTCAATCATGTCGTGTCTTTCCTACTCAAACACTTGATGATCCAAATATACTTGTTGAACCATCTTATTATGAAGAAATCAGGCAACATGAATTGATTCAACTTGACATGAATTGGGGAAACAAAGATGATGAAGATGAAGATGAAGATGAAGAAGAAGAAGATGATGGTGATGGTGATGGTGATGGTGATGGTGATGAAGAAGAAGAAGATGATGATGATGAGGATGATTGTTATGGTGGTGATGGTTAGGAATGATGATAATAATGAGTAGCACAAGTTAATTATATTTTATAGTATATGTAATGAATTATCTTTATTATATGTATGAATGATTTCATATTATTTGACAATATTTAGGCTGTCAATGTTTTCTTTTTTTATATTCAAGTGTGGGTTATGCATCACATTACATAAATCATTTTCATTCACCTTTGAAACCATTTATAACCTTTCAAGTATCAATCTTTAAATTGTGATTCTGATGTTATATTTTATTTTGTGATTCGTTTTCTTGCTTACAGATGCTGAAGCGTGAAAGAAAGGGTTCTTCCTACTCAATGTTTTGATTTATAGGACCAAACATCAAGGTAAGCATACTCATAAATTTTGATTTTTGCTTAATTAATTATTTAGATTATTATTTTTATTATTGTTTGTGGTAATTGGCTTTTGACAATTTAAACTTCATGGCTGAGTTTTGTCAATGAGATGTAACAGTTTGTTTTCATTCTAGTTATGGCAATCTTGGAAAAATATCTGTGAATTTTTTGTTCCTGATAGTTTAACTATGAACTAATTTATTGTTATGTTGTATAAATTGCCATATTCTAAATGTTAGTTATTTTTTCTGGTTTTTAGCATGCCTCGACGAGGATCCATATTAGATTCTAGGAGTGACAGGTCCACTTCTAGGAGTGACAGGTCCACTTCATCCAAGTCATTTCAAACTACATCAAGGCATAATAACAAAGGATCCACATTTCATCAACCTGTGTATCAGAACGCAAATGAGTATTATATACCTACTTTGGGGAGTACACATCCTCCTCAACATGATTATGGGAGGGTTGATTCATATCAATATTGTGAGGGCTTTCGTTTTCAAGATTTGCTTCAAACTCAAGGAGGTTTCTCTCGAGATAATCAACTTGTTTATGGAGGACATAATTTATATGGGAGTTATGGGAGAGTTGAAGGTAATGATGATGATGTGAACATTAGAAATGAAGATGAGGGAGACGGTAGTAATGAGAGAGGTGTATGTGATGAGGATCACGATGGTGTTCCATCATATCACGGTTCAACATCTTCTCCATACAATTATGATCAAAGTGTTAAAAGGAAGGGTTTTGACACGTCAATAGATCCAATAACAAGAAAAAAGGAGCTTTGTTTGTATGGAACAACCGAGTAAGTTCAAACTTTCAATAACTAACTTATTAAGGTTATATTTTCAGGTATGAAAAAAATTACTTATTATTGTGTAATTATTTGTTTAATATAAGTTTGTTATTATATATTTTCAGGTTCAATAATGCATCGTGTGGTCGTGCAATCGGAGATATTTTGAGGTCCAATTTTAAGGGAGCATGGCACTCTTGGGAAAAAGTAGATTCAATGTGCAGGGATGAACTCTTTAAAGAGTTTAAGGTAAGAACCAACACTAATTGTCATAATATTCTTTTTAATTTTGATAACTTTAATGTAGAATTATAAAAATTATCAACTAAATAGCTATGATTGATTTGTGTTATAATTTGTTCTTATTTCTTGTTTACTCTTTAATATCATTTAATTTCTTTAGTTATTATATCATCTTGCAAATTCTGAACAAGATAACACAATATGATTAATTATTTATATAATTTGAAATTTTGTGCACTCTTTTTACTTGGTATATATATTATTTGGTAGAAAAAATATTCCTTTCCTGAGGAAGATGAGTCGATTGTTCGTAATATTTGGGAAGATAAGGCTAGGATAGCTTTGAATCAACAATTGACCCGAGCTCGCAAGAAAGCCATGTCAAAAGAAAACACTACAAATATTATAGATTGTCTTGATAAAGGTCCTGCCTGGATAAACAATGATGACTGGAATCAAATGATCAAAGATGTTTGGTCCACCCCTGAATTTCAAAGGAGATCTGAATCTGCTAGGAGGAATCGATTAACCAAAACAGATGGCAAAATAAGCACTCATTCTGGAGGAACAGTGTCATTTGCATCATATCGAGCTAACATGGTAAGGATTTTTTTTTAATGCTTAAGATAATAAATTAAAATTTGTATATTTATCTTTTATAATATTTATTAATCTTGAAAGCAAGAGGAAGCTGGTGGAAAAGAACCTCCATGGGATGATGTCTTTACAGCTTTGCATCAAAGTACTAAGCAATCTGGTAGCTTTATCGACAACAAGTCTAAAAAAGTGGTTGTATGTATTTTTATTTGATTATTTCTTAATATAACTTAAGTATTATTCAACATTCAAATTAATTTATTGTTGCATGTATTTTATTTGTAGGAAAATTATAAAATGGAGATGATTTCAAAGTATGGAACTGATCGGGAAAATCATCCTTCATTTGATGGAGCAGCTTGGTGTGTGGCTTCAGGAGGAGTTACAAAGGGTAGGGTATATGGTGCACCTCGTATGCCAAAATCAAAAGTTAGTACAAGCTCTTCATCACATTCCTACTCGGTGGAGTCATCATATCCCAGTTCATCGTATCGAGCATTGCAAAAGGAGATAAAGGATAAAGAAGAGGAGATAAAGAAAAAAGATGATTTTATTCTTGAAATGAAACGGCAGATGGATTCCATGAAAGAATATCTTGTGAACAATCTTGGATACCATGGTGGGACATCAAATATTGATCAAGGTATGCCACCACCTTTGACTCCATCAATACCGCCACCTATGGCTCCTCAGATAATGACACCTATGGGTCCTGCATTTCAACCAATTTTTAGACCTACACCTCGACCTTTATATCCTGCTCAATCTTCTGTTGATCCACAATATCATGGTTCGTCTTCGCAACCAGCACCATGATTGTATTTTTTGTTGTTTTTTTTTATTGTATTTGAACTTAATTGTATTAATGCAAGTTTAACTAAATTTTTATAATATGAATATTATTTTTATTTTGTTTTTTATTAATGATATAATTAGTTTTAATATTAATTAATTTATGTTGGTTATATATATTCTACAATTTTTAAATTATTGATAAATAATTAAATAAATAAATTAAAAGTGATTTTAATAAATAAATAAAAATTTGATTTAATAAAAAAACAAAATGCATGAATCAGCAACGGAGAATCCGTTGCTGATTCACAAAATGAGCAACGGATTTGTCCGTTGCTGATTTGGCAGCAACGGATAATCCGTTGCTAAATGTCAGCAACGGATTTTCCGTTGCTGCCAAATCAGCAACGGACAAATCCGTTGCAAAAAAATCAGCAATGACAAATCTGCATCCGATTTGTGCCGTTGCTGATTCCGTTGCTAAATTGTTTTAGCAACGGATGTTAGTTTTATTTGCAACGGAATCGTCCGTTGCTAATTACTCCATTTTTTAGTAGTGTGAACCCTAAACCCTGAACCCTAAACCCTAAACCCTAAACCCTAAACCCGAAACCCTAAACCCTAAACCCGAAACCCTAAACCCCAAACCCTAAACCCCAAACCCCTAAACCCCAAACCCCTAAACCCCAAACCCTAAACCCTAAACCCTAAACCCTAAACCCAACCCCTAACCCCTAAACCCTAACCCCTCAACCCTAAACCCTCAACCCTAACCCCTCAACCCCTAACCCCTAAACCCTAAACCCTGAACCCTAAACCCGAACCCTAACCCCTAAACCCTAAACCCTCAACCCTAAACCCTAAACCCTAAACCCTAAACCCTAAACCCTCAACCCTAAACCCTAAACCCTAAACCCTAAACTTTTTTTGGATAAGAAGGGAAAGGCCCCCTCCCGGAACCCAGAACGCGTGCCATTGGGCAGGCCCAGGCCCAGTACGGGGCGAAACCTCCTGCTGACCCAGGCTCTTACGAGGGGATTCAGCGCCCAGCGTCGAACTCGTCCCCGCTTATGCGGAGCGCGCGCTCTCTACCGGTACGCCACGACCCTCGGGGTCCCTAAACCCTAAACCCTAAACCCCAAACCCCAAACCCCAAACCCCAAACCCCAACCCCTAAACCCTAAACCCTAAACCCGAAACCCCAAACACCTAAACCCCAAACCCCAAACCCCGAAACCCCAAACCCCAAACCCCGAACCCCAAACCCCAAACCCCAAACCCTAAACCCTAAACCCCACCCCTAACCCCTCAACCCTAAACCCTCAACCCTAAACCCTCAACCCTAACCCCTCAACCCCTAACCCCTGAACCCTAAACCCTGAACCCTAAACCCGAACCCTAACCCCTCACCCCTAAACCCTAAACCCTAACCCCTAAACCCGAAACCCTAAATCCTAAACCCGAAACCCTAAACCAAAACCCTAAAGCGAAACCCTAAACCCTAAACCCTAAAACCCTAAACCTTAAAACCCAAAACCCTAAACCCTAAAACCTAAACCCTAAACCCTAAACCCTAACCCTAAACCCTAAACCCTAAACTTTTTTTTTAACCCTAAACCCTAAACCTCTAAACCCTAAAACCCTAAACCCTAGACCCTAGATCCTAGACCCAAACCCTAGACCCCAAACCCTAAATCCTAGACCCAAACCCTAGACCCCAAACCCTAAACCCTAAACCCTAAACCCTCAACTCTCAACCCTCAACCCTCAACCCTAAACTTTTTTTTATAAAAATTAAGATGTATATAATTGATGGAAAATTCTCTACATTGCTACGAGGGGCATACCCCAAGAGAAATTAAAGAAACAAGCTGATTGCAAGCAGCTGGCAAATAGACGAAAGAACAATGTAAAGAAAAGAAAAGAAAGGAATACATGCCCGGCCTCTGCGTGAACAGTGGCCATGAAAATAAATGCTCCTATGAGAAAACCATGCAGACTCCACGTGAACAGTGGTTGATTTCTAACTGGCGCTTTTTGCATCTTCACAGATCATCATCAAATGGAAGGAAGGCGTTTCATACTTTTTTTTTTTGTTTTGCTTTCCCCCCTCTTTTAGCTCCTTGGTAGTCTCCAGATGCATTTGAAAGTGCCAGGGATCTGAGTATGATCCTTTTCGAGAAGGCAGATACGGATGAGTTCAACAACTTCATCCATGCGCTCTTGTGCTGTCTTAAAAACTCTGTTGAAAATTCTGTTGTTTCGCTCAAACCAGATGAAATAAACAGATGTAGAGAGAACAAGTCTTGCTATTATATGGGAAAATTCCTTGTTGTTCCTCAGTGTGGAACCCGCCCACAGAAGCAATCCATTCCAAGTTAAAGAGGGCCAGGCTATAAGTGTTTTTACTGAGATGTTACCCCATAATATTGATGAGTATGCGCACTGGAAGAAAAGATGGTCATGAGTCTCATTATGCGTGCCACATAGAACGCAGGTTGATGAAGATAGGATACCGAAGGAGGTGAGCCTGTCCATGGTGTGCAGTCGCTCCATTGAGGCTATCCAGAGAATAAAAGCTTGACGAGGAATATGCCCTTTGAACCAGATTAGATGATATAATGAGTCCAATGGCCTGGAATCCCTAAGCAGTTCCCATGCTGAATCAATTGAGAAATTTCCTGAGGAGTGTCCCGGCCAAGTGTAATAATCACATAAGTGAGGTCGTGGCTGTGAAAGGATGGAATTCCAGACAGGTTGGAGGTCAGAGTGCCCAGGAGGGAATGCCCATCTTCCATTTAGAATTATATCTGACACTTTTGCATCCCATGGTAGACCCGTTGAAGATAAAACTCTGAAAGGGAAAAGATCACAAAACCTTTTGTTGTCCGGGAGCCAATAGTCCAGCCATAGAAAGGTGTCCCTGCCATTTCCTATGCATGGCGTGAACAAGCCCTTGCACCAGCTTCTGCTTTGAAGAATTTTCCGCCAGGACCATGAAGAAGTTGAGGGGACATTGGTATACCAGAAGCAGCGCCCTCTAAGAAGAACAGAATGCACCCAAATTACCCAAAGTGAAGTCCCCTCTGATAGCAGCCTCCATACGTACTTTAAGAGAGCAGCCTTATTCCAAGTTTTAATACTTTTAATCCCCAAGCCACCCTCTTAGAGAGGGTAGCATAAAGAGGTCCAGGTAACTTTGGCTCCTGTGGGAGTGAGCGTAGTTCCTTTCCATAGAAACGCAGATAGGATGCTCTCAATTTTCCTGACTGTGGCACATGGCAGAATATAAACATGCTGGACCAATATACTTGTATCGAGAAAAGAGTGGATTTAATAAGCTGAAGACGCCCAGCATAGGTGAGGGAGGCTGAGGTCCAGACCTTAATCCTAGAAGTGATTCTGTCAATCAAAGCCAAACAATTCTGATAAGTCAGCCTGGTGCTAATTAAAGGGACGCCAAGATACTTCACTGGCAGAGTCCCCGGCTTGAAGTTAAGCTGGTTTGTGATTGCTATCCTGAGATCTGGATCCACCCCTGATAGGAAAACATAACTTTTGTCGTGATTAATAGCTAGCCCTGATATCTTACAGAAGGAATCCATGGCTACACGAATAATGCCAACCGAAGCCAGGTCTGCTTGGCAAAAGATCATCAAGTCGTCCGCAAAACTGAGATGAGTGATTTTGTTCTGCCTACACCTCCAATGGAACTTGAAGCTAGGATCCATAGTGGACTTACTCAAGATACCTCCTAATCCTTTCATAGCCAAAACGAAGAGATAGGGGGAGAGAGGATCACCTTGGCGAATGCCTCTACTGGACTGGAAAAAACCATGCAGAAGACCGTTGATACCAACAGAAAAGTGAGCTGAAGAAATACATAGGTGAATCCACCTAACCATACGGTCTGGAATGCCAATGGCTTTCAATCCCATCAAAATGTAAGGCCAGCTGATTGTGTCAAATGCCTTCCTGAGGTCCACTTTTAGTGCACATCTTGCCGGGCCCCTGTTTAAATGATAGTTGTGCATTAATTCTTGAGTGAGCAATATATTATCTGAGATTTGCCTTCCAGGGACAAAGGCAGACTGTGAGGGACCAATGACTTCGGGTAAGATAGTCTTCAACCTAGCCACCATGATTTTGGATATGCACTTGTACATTACGTTGCAGCAGGAGATGGGCCTGTAGTCATCCATGCAGGTAGGATTCTCTACCTTAGAGACTAACGCAATTCTAGTTGCATTGACACATCGTGGGAGAGTGGTATGGTCAAAGAAATATTTTATTGCTGCTAAAAATTCAGCTCCAATAATGTCCCAGCAACGTTTGAAAAATAGAGATGTGAATCCATCTGGCCCGGGTGCTTTGTTGTCTGGGATGGAGAACAAGGCAGTCTTGATCTCCTCATTTGTGACAGGAAGTATAAGCCCAGGGATCAGAGGAGTGGGGATAGGGTTGGTGAAAAGCATCGAAGGATCCTCCTCTGGATGTGGGACAGTGGATGTCAATAAGGACTGGAAATGCTTAACTGCCAAAGTCCTATCTCTTTCTGATCATGGATTAGATTACCCGTCTCATCAGCAAGAACATGGATCCCATTCCTTGATTGTCTATGTAGCAGAGACCTGTGAAAGAATTTTGTGTTGCGGTCCCCTAACTTTAGCCATTGGATCCTTGATCTCTGCTTAAATATAGCCTCCTCATCCTTATAAAGCTGAGAATAAAGTACAGCACATTCCCTTTCTGCAGCAAGAAGATCTTCTGAGGTGGGAGACTCATCCAACAGAACTTGAGCTAAATTCCACCTTGTTTTTGCCTCTGCCACTCTAGCTGATATATGGCTTGAGTTGTTTCTATGCAAGTCCTTGAGTGCATGCTTGATAAGTTGAAGTTTAGAAGTGAATCTGTACATCGGGTTGCCATTTACTGGAGATTGCCAAGTTGCTTTGACAATGTCCTGAAAGTCCATTCGGTCTGCCCAAAC
The DNA here is from genome assembly GCF_951802175.1 of Populus nigra. Classification (NCBI taxonomy): domain Eukaryota; kingdom Viridiplantae; phylum Streptophyta; class Magnoliopsida; order Malpighiales; family Salicaceae; genus Populus; species Populus nigra. Next base: position 28,187 of record NW_026909643.1, on the reverse strand, counting down.
ATTCAAGAATTTGAAAGGTGCAGGCATTCGGGGTGAAGGAGGGGTTAAGGCTAGGATCATGGCACTGTGATCTGAGTGGTCTCTTGGGAGGAAGTTAGCGTGGGCTGCTGGCCAATAGGAAAGGAAAGGGAAATTACCAAATATCCAATCCAGTTTCTTCATAATAGCATCCTTTCCCAGCTGGCCATTATGCCAAGAAAACTTTAGCCCTGAATATAGGGTATATGACAGAGCTCGGCATCATGGATGCAACGGCCAAAATCTTCCAGATGACTATACCAGTGTGTGTCACCCCCTGAGCGATCAGTAGCCTTCAGTGTAGCATTAAAATCACCCATGAGGACCCAAGGTGATGATGAGAACTGAGGAGCTTGACTTAGTATGTAATCCCATAACACCCCCCTACCAGCAGGCGTATTGAGCCCATAGACAAAGGTTATCTTGAGACTAGTATTAGAGGAGAGTGTAGTAACATCACAAGTTACCCACTGCTCAGAAAAATTAATGCATGTAAGATTATACTTCAAAGGGTCCCAACCCACAAGGATTCGACAGCTTGCAGATGCACTAATGTTGGATAGAAAATTCCAAGAGGGAAGAGCTAGACTTGAGATAACTGGATCCAGTCTGGCCGGTGCAATTTTGCTCTCCAACAAGCCAACAATTCCAAGCTTGTGATTAGTAACCCAATCTCTAACAGTTTTTTGTTTGTTGGGGGAATTAAGCCCCCATACATTCCAAGATCCTATATTTATCATGATTATTGAAATACAGTAAACTGAATACAGCAGGCTATTATTGGCAGATAGCCTTCTTCATTTTCTTCCCTTTCTTTTTCTTAATCTTAGAGGGGGAAGGAGAGGTACCTGTCTGAATCGATGAGGTGTCAAAAGAACTATCCTTGGCAGTCGATGAGGCTTCACTACTGCTAGCAAAAGCTACCATCTTGCTCTCCACACAGGGTGGGAAACCAGTTATGAGATGTTGGCATTCTTCAACACTCAAAGGATCAGCTTCTGAGGTATGGTCTGACTCGTATGCCTCCTCTCCACGAGTTCCTTGGAGGATGGCTTTGCTAGTTGAGGGTAGCAGATGCAACCTATCATCACCAGAACCTATTGGAGTACCATGGGCTAACAAGTTAGCTGCAAGACTGGTAGCAGGGGGAGTAGGTGCAGAGGGAGCTTGAACACCCACAAGGAAGTTAGATGCAGAGGGACTAGTAGCAGAGGGAGTACGGTCTGCGACAGTAGGGTTAGCTGCTACAGTCTGAATGTCTGTATCCCTAACCTTAGAGGGAGCTTCCTTGCTCAATATTCTAACATTAGTTGGACATGGTACAGTGTTTGGTTGGCCCACTGTAGTCACCCCACGGCAGACATGGCCAAAAACACACCACTTTTCACATCGGGGAGGCCTCCATTCATACTCAACCTGAATTAAAACTGGCTCATCCGACAGTTTGCTTTCCATGTCAAACTGGTGAATGAATGGCAGTGAGGCGTCAATCTCCACACATACTCTCGCATAATCCAGACGAGTGCAATTGTAAGTCTGCTCATCACATGACAATGGCTTACCTACCATACTAGCTGCGAGACTGAGTCCAGATTTTGACCACAATGGAAACGGCAGACCATGTAGACGTATCCAAACAGGAAGTTTTGAAATTTTGTTCTTGTCAAATACAAAATGAGGATGCCATTGCTGGAGGATTATGGCCTTTCCCCCGAACATCCAAGGTCCTTTCTCCAGGACCACATGCATTTCGGCCTCAGTTTTGAAACGAAAAACCATGAAGCCATTGGCAGTAGTCATCACATTTTCAAGTCCATAGCTTGCCCAGACTCTAGATGCAATGGTGTTAACAACATGAAATGGCATTTTAAATCCAGGAAAGAAACCTATCATACAGCGGGTCCATTTCTCTGTAGTCTCTGTCAGAATTGCCTCAGGAATTTTAAGACTAGCTCCAGCCTGCTGTCGCGGTATAGGCTCCAAGGAGAACCGTGTGCTAGTGTCCGTGACTCTTACCCTCTCCGCCCAGGAAGGAGAAGGAGAGGCTTTAGAGCTTGAAAGAGTGGCGGTGTGCTGCCTAACAGGGTTGCTTGTGGTTATTTTAGGCTGAGAGTGTAGAGGCAGTTTTTGGAGATTTGGTTGTGTTTGTTTTTGTAGTTTCTGGCTAGTTCCCGACAGGGGTAAGGGGTTACTGGCCATGGGTGTACAGCAAGGTGAATCAAGTGGTAGGTTTGCAGCAAGGTGCGTGGTAGGAGGGAAACCGGGAAGGGAAGGAGGCAGGAGGAACAGAGAGACGTATTATAGAAAGGCAGAAAGGTGTGAACCCATATCTCTCCGGCGAAGCAAGATAATAAACATCCGAACGGTCAGAATATAGAGGGCACAGAGGAGCAACACATACCTGAAAGTGAGGAAGATCTAATGGTGGCCGGCCAAGCTACACAGCTCCGGCAGCATAATTTCTCTCTAAAAACTTTCCAGACCTTCTCTCTCCTCCTAAACCCTAGACCCTAAACCCTAAACCCTAGACCCTAGACCCCGAACCCCGAACCCCGAACCCGAACCCGAACCCCGAACCCGACCCCCGAACCCCGAAACCCGAAACCCTAAACTCTAAACCCGAAACCCCAACCGAAACCCGAAACTCGAAACCCCAAACCCGAAATCCAAACCTAAACCCTAAACCCGAAACCCGAAAACCCTAAACCCTAAGCCCCAAACCCCGAACCCCAAAACCCGAAACCCTAAACCCGAAACCCTAAACCCTAAACCATAAACCCTCAAACCCTGAAACCCCGAACCCCGAACCCGAAACCCCAAACCCCAAACCCCAAGCCCCAAGCCCCAAGCCTCAAGCCTCAAGCCCCAAGCCCCAAACCCCAAACCCCAAACCTGAAACTCGAAACCCGAAACCCTAAATCCTAAACCCTAAACTTTTTTTTTTTAAGTTAAGATGTATATATAATGTAGAAAAGTGTCTTACAAAAATACAAGGGCATCCCCAGGAAATTCATCAAACCGAGGTCATATTAAATAGTAAAGAAAACTCAAAGAGATACAAATAAACAAAGAACTAATGCGTGGCTGCTACGTGAACAGTAGCCATGTAATTAATTCATCTCATGCTTCCAAGCCGGTACGTGAATAGTAGGGATGTAATTATTTTTCCAATGAACAGTGTTATGTGTTTCTTCTTCAGCGGTTTGCAATATGAGTTGGGACGCGGTTCTGATGGGGTTGCTGGATACCCCAAACATCACATATACTGGTTGGGATTATGCTTTTGAACTCCATAAATGTTATGTGTAGGCGGACCAGTTGAAATATTGTCTCAGCAATTGTTGGAGCAGTTTGGAACTGGATGCTAAAGATTCGGTTGTTTCGTTCATACCACAGCTGGTAGACCGCGGTTGATAGCAAGAGGCGTGCTATAATATGTGTTACGTCTGTCTTGTTGCTGTAAGTTGCAGAAGCCCATTGTAGCAGATTATGCCAGGAAGAACTTGGCCAATTGATATTTGCTCTTGCATTGACCGTTTGCCATACTGTTTAAGAAGTTTGGCATTCCAAGAACAAATGCTCATGCGTTTCGGTATGGTTTCCACAGAAGCTACATGCAGTATTCTGAAGTATTCCAGCTGAACGAAGACGATCCATGGTTCGTAGCCTACCAAGACCTGCAAGCCAGAGGATGAAGGATTGCCGAGGGATGTGGCCTTTGAACCATAGTAACTGATGCATGTTATTTACTAGCCGTTTATCACGAAGTAATTCCCATGCCGTTTTAATGCTGAAAAGCCCTGATGGATGACCCTTCCAGTCACAATAGTCTTTAGAGTAGGGGTTCGGATGAAAAGTAATGGATTCCCAGTAGCCATGCAGTGCAGGTATGTCCATTGGAAAGTTCCATTAGCCTGCATTGATGATATCGGATACCCTTGCATTCCAATTTAAACCTGTAGCAGTGAGAGTTCGTAGAGGATAGTTGTCAATAAGCCTTAATCCTCCAGGAAGCCAGTAATCAAACCAGAGCGAAGTGGAGTTGCCGTTTCCTATTCTGTTGATGAACCAACCCTTGCACCAGTCTCGGCTCTGCAATATTTTCCTCCATGACCAAGATGGATTGGATGGCATTGTGACTTGCCAAAATGAATTGCCACGTAAGAGGTTTGCATGGATCCATGTTGTCCACATGGAATCTGTATTCGTGAGGAGATGTCAGATGTGCTTAAGAGTTGCTGCTTGATTCCATGTTTTTAGTTTTTTGATTCCCAATCCTTCTTCATGCAGAGGGTAACAAACGGCATTCCATGCCACCTTTGCTCCTGTGGGTGTGAGAGATGTTCCTTTCCATAAGAAGGCAGCCAGGATGCTTTCTATCTTGTTAAGTGTTGCACAAGGGAGAATGAAGATGGAAGACCAATACACTTGGATTGAGAATAAAACCGACTTTATCAATTGTAGCCGACCAGCATAAGTGAGGGATGAGGATGTCCACAATTTTATTCTCACTATAATCCTCTCCAGCAATGGAAGACAATCTTTATGAGTGAGTCGTGAAGATAAGAGAGGGACGTCGAGATACCTCACAGGAAGAGTTGTTTCCTGTATGCCTAGTTGCTTTATGATCATGTTGCGCAAGCCGCTAGTTATACCTGACAAGTATAGGGAACTTTTTGCAAGATTAATGGAGAGGCCTGAGAGTGTGGCAAACCTGTCTAAGCTGGATTTGAGTACCATGATGGAACCGGGATCAGCATGACAGAAAAGCATTAAATCATCTGCAAAACAAATATGAGTTAGTTTGGTTGGCTTGCACCGCTAGTGGTATTTGAATGCACTACTTTGGACGGATTGATTAACGATGCCCCTTAAGCCTTCCATCGCCAAAACAAAGAGGTAGGGAGATAGTGGATCACACTGTCGAATGCCTCTTGTAGCGTGGAAGAAACCGTGCAGCTCTCCATTGATGTTGATTGTATAGTGGACGGTGGTGATGCATGTTGTTATCCAGCGTATCATGTCATTTGGCAGACCAATAGTGTGCGGTCCTTCAATGATGAAATCCAAGCTAACAGTGTCAAAAACCTTCTTCAAGTCCACTTTAAGAGCACATCGGGTTGGCCCCTTGTTGTGATGATAATTGTGCAGTATATAGCTCTTGTGCAAGGAGAATAGCATCAGAGATATTGCGGCCAGGAAGGAAGGTAGACTGTGAAGGGCCGATCACATCCACTAAAGTTGCTTTGAGTCTAACAACAAGGAGCTTAGAGATGCATTTGTAAAGTACATTGCAACAAGAGATGGGTCTATAATCATTCAAACTAGCTGGATGTTCTTTTTTTGGCACAAGGGCTACTCTCGTGGCATTAACACATCGAGGGAGAGAGTTATTGGTGAAAAAAAATCTGATAGCAGCAAGAAAATCAACCCTGATGATGTCCCAGCTTGTTTTATAGAAGAGTGCATTATAACCGTCTGGCCCTGGAGCTTTAGAATCTAAGATGGAGAATAGTGCCGCCTTTATATCATCATCGGTGATGGGAGTAAGAGCTGCAGCTTTGGAGGCTTCTGTGATGGTGTTAGGAAAGATGTCTTTGACCTCTGTGACGCGGGACAACAAGCAAAAGAATTAAAGCTGGGAAAAGAAAGAAGCCTAGAGGAAGAAGAGGAAAAGAAAAAAGCCAAAGAAGAGAGGAGAGGAGAGTAGGGAGATGCAAAAATCTGCAATTTTCATTAATCATCAATAGTTGTCCTTACATTTAGAAAAGTAGGGTATTTATACTAAAACCCTAACTAGAATAAGCAATTGGGCTTATGGCCCATTAAATAAAATATCCAACAATAATTAATCCAACCCAACAAATAAAACCAAATTCATAAACCTTAACTAAAAGTCCATATGAATTAAGCTCAAAACATAAGCTAAAGCCCAATTTCTTAATGGTTTGGGCTATCCTCCATCGTCTATAATTATACGAGCGCGTAACCAATGTTTCCGGTTCGATGTCCCCATCAATTCTCTCGGGGTTGGAAGAACTCGACCCCGTCGAGTATAGGTCAAGGCAGCTCCGATAATACTCTCAAAGATAAGGATCAAGCTGTTATGATGTCTCTTTGAAAATCCAAGTACAGTCTGAATCTGGTCCTCGAGCCCATATACTAGGATTTGCTGAAGTTCATCAACCCTGGTAAAAACAACTTGTGCATTCAAAGTAGCATTAATATATTCCTTTTGTGCCAAAGATATGGATAATGAGGTAGGGGTATCAAAAGGAGCATCAAGCATAAGGTGTATTTTATAAAGAATGAGGTCCTTCATGTTAAAAGTAGAGCTAATATCAAAGTTTAATGGCAATTTAATGGCATAATTATTTGATTCAATCATTTGCAACACTTTGAATGGTCTAGTACTACTTACTTGCAATTTATGATCAGTTTCCAAAGGACACCGTTCATGTCTAATCTGTATCATGAAATAATCTCCAACATCAAGTGCATCATGATACTTAAGTAAATCAGCTTGAAATTTGTATTGTTCATTGCTTGCTTGAATTTGTTTCATGATCTCAATATGCAAATTATGAACCCTACACGGTAATGACTCAGCTGACTTAAACATCCTATCGTGAGGAGATATGGGAGGGTGTTCTATAGGCTTCTCAGGTTTGTAACTATGAACACTAAATGATTGAGGGTGTAGAATGTGACAAACATTGTTTGAAACCTGTGTAGATATGGTATGAACACGATCAAGTAAACTAGGATTATCTTCATCTTCCTCATCACGTGCATGTGGTAAGGGGTCAAAAAGCTCAATATGTTGCTCTAAACTTATGATGCGCTGGGCACCAAGCATGTGGGATGAGGAATCAGGTAGTTTAGGAGGACTAATATCATGAGACTCTTCTAAGACCATACGTATCTCTACAGGCGATTCCACTGAAGAGTTCCCTAAAACTTCCTCTACTATTGAAGCAGACATATCAGACTCTTTTTTAACCTCAGTCTCAAGCTCATGTGGACTCATTGTGTTAAGTCCCTCTTTTTGCACATCCTAGTCATCCAGGTCACTAAAATCCTCAATATTAGGCTCATACACTTCAACACTACAATATTCCTCTTTACCTATATCCTTATGTTTTTTGGATGACTAAGGGTTTAGAGGTGCGATCTAAGGAGATATGACCAAAGCCTAAACAATTAGTACACTTAACCTTTGAACTCACCTTAGACACTTCATTGACAACTCGTTTGCCCTTATCTTTCTTACAAAGTTGGGTGCTACTAGGATTAAGTCTGTGGGGTGGAGCACCTAACAAAGAATCACTGCTTCTGAATTGGGACTTAGTAGGGATACTATAAGAGTCCTGACGATTCTTCCACTGATTCTTTGTGACCAACTTGTAGTCTTTAACTAAGGTATAAGCTTGGTCAAGGGTAGATACACCTTGAAATACAACTTCTCTTCTAAGATCATCATTTAGGCCTCTACAAAATCTACGTAAAGTCATGGCTTCATTCTCTCTTATGGCACATCTAATCATGTAGTCGTTAAACTGCGTTATATACTCATTGATAGATTTAGTTCCTTATCTTAGATTGTTCCATTGGTCTAAGAGTTTATTCCTATAAGACTGGGGTAAGTACTTCTCCTGAAGTTTATGTTTCATTTTGATCCAATCAGTTATAGGAGGTTTACCTCTCATCTCTAAACAATCCTCAACATCTCTCCAATAAACTTTGGCTTCATCAATGAGTTTCATCTTAGCAAATCTAACTTTTCTATTATCAGACAATTTATGCCACTCAAAGAATTTATCCATATCACGAATCCACATATCAAATATCCAAGGGTCATGACGACAGTCAAAAGTGGGAGCTTCTATTTTGTTAGGACTTAAGACTCGCTCATCAAAGTCATCGTATTCAGAATAACCTAAATGATAGTCATATTGGTGGCGCTCAGAGTGAACTTGTCCATAATGATTGTTCTTGTGATATTCATTAGTCTTTGAGTGCCTTATTCGAAAACTCTCTTGGGGTTCAATTCTCTTAAACATGTTGATCACCTAAGCTTGCAGTTCCCTTTACATGGTCATCGAGACTATCACTAAGGTTGAGTCTACAGCAAGTGTAAACTTAAACTTGGACACTAAATGATCATGACATAAATGCATGCAACACTAACTTATAAATGGAATTGAGATCACAAATGGTTCTTGCATGTAAAATCACAATACAAAAATAAAGCTAATTTTTTTTTTGTGAAGATTAATCAAGAACAGATTATGCCAGGAAAATTATAAGCAAGCAATGCTAGACCTTTTAAGTGTAAATGATTAATCAAATAATGGTAACAATTTTTACTAACTTCAACGGGCTCAACAACTAGTTGCTAAATATCAAAGAAGAAAATGGTTAAGTAAGAGTGAACAGAAAAAAATGCAAGGTGCGATTTTTTTTTTTTAGGCACAAAAGTAATATTAACGACAACTTTGACTACCAAGTGCAATACCTAAAGTAAAATCAACAAATCAAAAAGTAAAGTAATTTACTGACTTGACTGCTTTGGAGGAGTATGCTGGAATTTGATGTTGATGATGTGGTGAAGACAATGACATGGCAGACATGTGGCAGCAATGGGTAGACAAGGACATGGCAGCTGATATGACAGAAACTGACGATGTGGCAGCTGGTGGAGCAGCCCTTGACTGGTGTGGCGATGACGTGTCGGATGACGTGGCTCCAGGAGGTTGACGTGGCAGATGACATGGCAGGGTTAATTATATTCTCAGCTGGAGTTTTTTTGTTTCTTCTTTCTTTCTTGCTTCCCTAGCTTCTGTGACCCGTTGCCGCCGCTGTCGGCGATGGCTCACTCCGTGCTCCTGCTTGGGCCAGCGGCGCGAGGGGAAGAGGTGGAGGTGTCTGGTGTCGCTTCTGGGCAAGGCTGTTGATCCGGTGTCGCTGTTGGGCGGGGGCTGCTGCCGAAGGTGAGGGCGCTGTGGATGGTGGGTCGCGGCTGGTGCTGTTGCTGGGGTGCGGTTGACGGCGCTGATGGTTAGCAACGCTAGAACTGATGACTGAGATCTACGGTGGTTGTGGCGCTGCAGGTTTGTTGAAGGCAGTAACTCGGCGTGGTCTGCGATCGATGGCTGTGGTCGGAGTTGATGTGGAGTGGCCGATTGTTCTGTGGAACTGATGTGCAGGTCTTCTTGGTGGCGGGCTGCCGCTGATGCTTGCCTAGGACGCCGCTGCTAAGGAGTCGACGAAGACAGTGACGATGATCTGATCTCGGTTTTGGTGGCTATTGGGGATGCCTAAACTGCTCTCTGGTGAGGATGAAACTGGTTGATGCGTGGATCCGTTGTGATGGGTGTTGTGGGTAGCTATTGCTGGTGGTTTTGTGCTGCTGAAGCCGGAGATCCACTGATGTCTCTTGCGGTGTCAATCTGGTGGTTGCCGCTGGTCTGTGTCGGAGGTAGCAAATCGGCGTGGATCGGTGGACTGATTTGCAGGTCTTCTCAGTGGTGGGTCTGCCGCTGAGACGCCATAGATGGCAGTGGCGCCGCTGCTGGAAACCCGATTACAGTGGATGATGAACAGTGATTTGAACAGTGAATAGTGAACAGTAGTTTCTTGTAATCAGAATAGTAGGGTTTTTTTTTTTCCAAGAAGAGTAGGGTTTCATATAAATGTGTAGATCGTTTAATTGTAAGAACAATTAAAAGCCATGCTCTGATACCAAATTTGACGCGGGACAACAAGCAAAAGAATTAAAGCTGGGAAAAGAAAGAAGCCTAGAGGAAGAAGAGGAGAAGAAGAAAGCCAAAGAAGAGAGGAGAGGAGAGTAGGGAGATGCAAAAATCTGCAATTTTCATTAATCATCAATAGTTGTCCTTACATTTAGAAAAGTAGGGTATTTATACTAAAACCCTAACTAGAATAAGCAATTGGGCTTATGGCCCATTAAATAAAATATCCAACAATAATTAAATCCAACCCAACAAATAAAACCAAATTCATAAACCTTAACTAAAAGTCCATATGAATTAAGCTCAAAACATAAACTAAAGCCCAATTTCTTAATGGTTTGGGCTATCCTCCATCGTCTATAATTATACGAGCGCGTAACCAATGTTTCCGGTTCGATGTCCCCATCACTCTGTAGTCAATGTGGGATGAGGGGCTGTAAGAAGGTTCTCAAAATACGTGGATGTCATCTTCCCTATGTCATATGGATCGTGAACCAGAATCCCATTTTCATCCTGCAAGCTATGTATTCTGTTCCTTACCTGGTGGTGGAGCAGAGATTTGTGAAAAAATAAGGTGTTTCTGTCGCCAATTTGAAGCCATTGCACTCTTGATTTTTGCTTGAAATAGGATTCCTCATCTTTACAAAGCTGCATATATTGAGCAACCATTTCTCGTTCATTAGATTGTGCACTATAGGATGTTGGATGCTCATCTAGATGAAATTGTGCTGCTTCCCAATCTGTTTTGGCTTTGGCTACACTGTGTGTGATGCTGCTTGTGTGATGCAGGTGAAGCTTCCTTAGAACATTTTTCAAACGGCGCAGCTTAGTAGTGAATTGGAACATAGGATTTCCAGTTACCGGTTCTTGCCAAGAGGAGGCAACAGTAGCAAGAAAATCACTTCGTTTAGCCCATATGTTCAATAATTTGAAAGAAGAGTATTGTTGCTGGTTGAGGCTGTGAAGACGTGTGATCATTGCACTATGATCAGAAATATTGCGAGGCTCAAATGTTGCATGTGTGGCCGGCCAAGTAGTGAACAGACTAGAATTGCCAAATACCCAGTCTAACTTTTTTTGAATGGTATTGCATCCATGTTGACCATTGTGCCATGTGTATTTAATACCTGAGTAAGGAGCTTACATGAGTTCTGATTGACTGATACATGTAGCAAAATCATCTTGGTGGCTTGGCCAGTGAGTGTCCCCCCCAATTTTGTCTCCTGTTTGCATTATGGCATTGAAGTCGCCCATAATAATCCATGGAATGCAAGAATTTAAGGAACTCTCTTGTGTTATGAAAGTCCATAGATCATGTCTTTCGGCTAGTGTATTATGGCCATATATGAATGTGATTTTGGTTGGGTGAGTAAGGCTACGGTGAGTGGCTTCACAGGTTAGCCATTGGGGTGCTCTCTGTAAGCAAGTGAGGTTGAGTTTGTGGGTATTCCAACCAACAAGGATTCAGCAAGTTGTGTTGGAGGCTGTATTTGAGTAGTAATTCCAATGGGAAGGTGCAAGATTGGTTTGAACAGCTGCTAGATTAGCAGCATTTACTTTGGTTTCAAGAATGCCAAAAATATCAAGACTGTGTTTTTATGCCCAAGCATGGATGGTTTTTTGTTTTTGGAGCCCATTGAGACCCCATATGTTCCAGCTACCAATAATGAACATTTATTCGTGGGATAATGAACAATGAAAAAGAAAAGCTAAAGGCCCCGGGCCTCCTTTTTTTTCCTACCCCCTTTCTTTTTCTTGACAGTAGTTGGGGTGGGTGGTGGGGAGTGAATATGGCTGTCAGTTGGGTGGATAGAGGATGTAGATGCCTCAGTTGAGACCTCCTGAGCAGCGGAGGATGTTGCACTTGAAGTGCGAATAGAGTCCATTTTACTTTCAAGATAAAGAGTAGCATGCATGCTATTGAAATGATGAGTTTGAAGGCCATTGAGTTTGTTGCTATCCAATTTTTGACCCATATTTTGATATTTTTTCAGAAAAAACTAAAAATAGCAAAAAAAACAATGAAAACCCAAAAAATGCATTTTTGATATATTTGCATCGTTTTTAGCATTTTCAACATCATCTCAAAAGAATTTAAATTTTCAAAGGTATTTGGAACGCGTTCAACTTTTAAACGCGTAAATTTTATGATCACTGATTTTACTTATTGAGTTGACGTTGATATTGCTAGCTTTCAAAAATACAAAAAAATCAAAATTTACAAAAAAAAAGGAAAAGAGAAGGAAAGGAAAAGTTGATGGATTAGTTTGAAACCTAGCAAAACTTTTCCTATAAATATTATGCTATACTGAATTTTTAAAGAGGGGGGCAATTTTGCAATTAAAGGGGGCAGGGAACACAAAAACAAGAAACCCTAAAAGCTTAACATTTTTTCTTCTCCCTCACCCTAGGCAGCCGCCGAAGCCCCCCTCTCCATCTCATTGTCTTCTCCCTCAACTGGAGCCACCACCCCCCCTCTTGATCAGATTTTTCTCTTCTTCTCGCCAGCCTAGAGCTTGGCTCTTTGGACTGCACACAAGCCTCCCCTTCTCAGCCACCTCGTCTTTCCCTCTCCAGTCGGCTCAACTTTTCCCCCCATTTCCTCTCATCACCGTCCCAGCCGTTCCCTTCCAACACAAGACTTTCCCTCTCTGGCAACACAGACAGAGACTGGCTTCTGCACCTCCCCACAGCAGCCGGCCACTACATTTCTCTTAGTCGTTTGTCGCGCCAGCAGCAGCAGCGCTGTCCTCACTAGTGAGCCACCGGCCCTCACACGGCAACGCCGGGGCACCACTCTTCTTCATCTTTTACAACTGGCCTCCTGCCCACCTTCTCCCTCCGGCAGCGCCCGCAGACCCAGCAGTCTCCAGCGACAGCCCCCATACGGCGGCGCCCACAGAATCCAGCCCCTGCTCACCTTCCTCCAGCCGCTCACAGAGACGCCTTGACCTCAGAGACGCCTTGACCTCAGAGCCGTCCGCCACCTGCAGAAGGGAAGAACAGAAAACCAAAAGGAGAAGACAAGAGAGAGTAGATAAAAAAAAAGGGGAAAAAGAATCGGAAGCTTTGCATGTGTGTTTTTCCCTTTGCAAGTAACGGTGGTTCTCACAGCCAGCAGAGAAGGGAAGGGAAGAAGAAAGTAGGGCAGATCTGCCCATTTCCGGTCATTGTCAGCAGCGGCGCGTGAACCCACGCACCGCCAGTGGCGCCGGCGCGTGGGGAGACGCGCCGCTACTGTTCAGGCAGTTCCATAAGTCTGCCTGACACTGTTCTGTTGGTGCAGAAGGCTATCCCTGTAATTTTAGATTGATCTGGGGCTAATTTTTGTAATGTAAAAATTGTTTAATGTATTTTTTGTCTAGTTGACTTTTTATAATTTGTATTGTTGATGTAACAAAAAAGAAGAAGAAAGAAAAGGAAAAGGAAAAGAAAGAAAAGAAAAGTATAGTGAAAAGGAAATGTGTGATTTGTATTTTGTTTATGAATGTTTCTTTTTGTATGATAAAATTGTAAGAATAAAGAAGAATTTAATATTTTGATTTGATCACGGATAAGGAATTATGAACTTACATGTAAGTTGTATTTCTAAAATTCGATGAAAGAACAGAATTTTTTAAAACTTCTTTAGCACATCAAAGCCACAAAGCAGCTTATCTCAGGTTGGGTGCGTTAGGGGTGCTAATACCTTCTCTAACCACAACCATCCCTTACCCGTGAATTTCTGACAAGACCAGCACTCGGGTTTCCTAGTAGCCTTCAATTAAATACTAGGTGGCAACTCCAATGAACCAATCAAAGCAAAATACAAAGAGAAAATCGCCAGCCGATGCCGCGTGGATTTTTTGACGTGCGACAGAATGGCGACTCCGCTAGGGACGGTATTGTTTTCAACATTATTGGAATAAGCTTTGTGTATTTGATGTGTTTATGTTTTTGCATTTTGTCTTGTTTTATTTTTGTTTTATTCATGCATTTTGTAGAATTGTCTCATGCATCATATATTTTAATTTTTTAAAGCACACACAAGCTTCAGGTTAGGAGGGGGACTAGCAGCTTACCTTATGACTTTTAGTCAAGGTTTAAGTTTGTGTAAACCCCAACTCTTCGTTGAGTGCTTAGACTGGTAACAGTTGGTACATGTGCCATCTCATTACCTATTGGCCCCTATATTGCCTTCAAGAGGGTGATCACTGGGACAATAAGAGATCCTTTTTAGAGACTAAGTAGTAAACCTACCTTTTGTCTCACTTAAAAATATTAGAACCTGCCTTTAGGATGTGTGCTCCGTATACATTGTTTTGCATCATGGCAAACCCTTCTTGAAGCATCTTGAACTCAAGACTTGTGGGTGACCTAATGGTCGTCACTCAGAAAATTATCATTGTAGAGTTTGGGCAAGAATCAAGATTCTTGTTTCATCATACAAGAGTTATGACCATATGTCACCCCTTGAAGGGCGAGTTCATCATATAGTTTACATGTTCATACATTTATCATGCATGTACCGGGAGGAAAAATAGGTTCCCCTATCCGAGGTTTACTACACTGGATGGAAAAGGATGGATAATAAAGAAAGGGGTCAGAGAGAGGCACGGTGTCAAAATGAAGTTGAGAGCAGTAAAGGTGAAGCAGCTAGACTCAGATCTGCTTGAACAAGTGTAGAGCATTAAAGGGAAAGGGAATGTCTACACAGTCTTCTGTAGGAACGCTGCTTGTCCATGTCCCATTGAAGTTGAGAGCAGTAAAGGTGAAGCAGCTAGACTCAGATCTGCTTGAACAAGTGTAGAGCATTAAAGGGAAAGGGAATGTCTACACAGTCTTCTGTGGGAACGCTGCTTGTCCATGTCCCATTGAAGTTGCACCTCTCCTTTTCAGTCATGAACAACAACAGCAATGCCTTCAGTCATCAATTAATGACAACCTCTGTTCTTGTTCAGTTGCATTATTAATTGTTCATCGCCTCCACATCTTGCAATGGCACCAAATAACTGCTAGCCTTCTGTGCATGGTGTATTAGCCTTCTTTGAAGTTACCCCAACTATGGGCTCAATTCCAGTTTAGCAGCATAAAATGTAAAAAACCATGATTATACACTGAACTTCTATGTGGCAGAGCTCTCTCTGTAGAAATTTGTTTGTGGATCTACTAGTGGGGAATGCAAGAGGGTATGTAGTAGTTTCATATGCTTTGAAACTTTCTCCCACCAGTGGCACCAGCAAAACATTGTAGTAGGCAGAAGAGTCAGATCTGGTCTAAAAATATTAGCAGTCATCAAACTTTAATGTGGCAGAGCTCTCTCTAAAAAAATCTGTTTGTGGCTCTGTAAGTGGGGAATGCAAGAGGGGATGCAGTACTTTCATACGCTATAAAACTTTGTCTCATCAGTTCAGCACTGAAACACTAGAATAGGCCGAAGAGTCAGACCTAGTCTGAAAACTAGAGTAGTCGCCGAACTTTGACGTGGCAGAGCTCTCTCTACAAAAATCTGTTTGTGGCTCTACAAGTGGGGAATGCAAGAGGGGATGTAGTAGTTTCAAACGATATGAAAATTTACCCCACCAATTTCAGTATCGAAACACTGTAGTAGGTAGAAAAATCAGACCTGAGCTAGAAAACAGGAGCAAATATAGAACTTCACTGTGGCAGAGCTCTCTTTGCAGAAATCTGTTTGTGGCTCTGCAAGTGGAGAATCCAAGAAGGGATGCAATAGTTTCTGATCATCTATAATTTTCTTTCATCAGTGTTAGCTTGAAAATACAAAAGTAGGGAAAAGAGACAGACCTCGGCTGAAAAATAGAAAGAAGATTGAAACTTCAACAGAGTAGAGCTCCCTCTACAGGTGTCTGTTTGCTGCACCGTTAGTGAGGAATCAAAGAGGAGACAAAAGAGTTTTAGATTCATCAGGTTCTCTTCCAGTTTTGACAATGTGTGATTCCACACGTCGGTAATGGCGATGCCACATGTTTCTGGGCACTGCCAAGATTACCAAGTTGTTGAAAGGTTTTCCAACAACCCTCAAACAACCATAACAACATTGGGATATTGACATGAAGTTGTGTGCATTGCCAAAAGAATTAAGCTAGCTATGAAAATGAGAAAGATTGAAGGTTCTGTCAAGAATTCAAGAACAATGATGAGAGATGAATCAGGAGATGACTCTGAAGATGAAACCATAGTTATGTGATCTAGTCAAATCTCGTTGTATCATCAACTGCTCAAATTTCTTTGTCGAAGATAGACATTCCTTTGCCACCTAAGTTTATGTACCAGCATCTACCAGATTCCAGAATTTTTGCCTGACTCCGACAAATTCCATGCAACCACCATTTTCTAAGTGGTATAATCTAGACAAGAGATGTGATGTCATAGTGGGATCTTCAGCCATTTCAATTGAATAGTGGCAAGAATTTCAAGAATCGAGTCTGGAAGTTGGTAAGTAGAGACAAGTAGAGTTTGTGAAGGAGGTTTGTCATTGGTCATATTGTCACAGAACGTCCTTAAAATAATAAGTGATCGAAGTTGCTCGGCAAAACACAGATATGGCCAGAAAAGCTAATCCAAGAATGAATTGTCCATCATTTTATTGTGGAGTTGTCATTCCGCATTTTGTTTTGGGGTCACATCTCATCCTTGAACGAAACATGTCTTTTCTTTGTCTTTTTGTTGTTTTGAAATCAAGAGATGCTTCTTTCAAATGGTATTTTGACAAAAATATTTTTTTGATCAAACTCCAACATACAAAATTAAAGCTAGTCAATCCTGAAGATTAAAAGTGTTTTGATTGCGGAAATGACTTAATGCTTGAAAATGACATGAGGTGACCAAACACTTTTGAACTCATACCTCCTGAAACTGAACCACACACCATATAGCTAAATTTTAGCAGTATGCATAATGACATGTAGTGGATTCGGTAGTTATGGACTCGGGAGTCATAATTCTTACAAGTCTCAATCATTACAGTGGATGAGGTCAAAACTTATCGGTTCTAACCGACCTTGCTTGAAATGAGAAAAAGTCATCTTTGATATCCCTTCACTTTCTAAAGATTATATCCCTTGAGTCCCATTTTGAGCTAGATAAAATATTCTTTTCATAAAAAAACCCTGACTAGGATCACACCCCACACTGGGGGCAAATGAGAGATATTTTGAAGACAGTGATAGGATTAATGGATAAAAGAAAGGCTTAGAACAAAAGTCCAATGATTAGGAAAGGGCTAGAAGGAAAAAGCCATAGATTGAGGGGCCTCCAAGAAATCTTTGAGGAAGGCTATGTAAAAAAAAGAAAAAAAGAAAGAGTGGAATGGAAGGAGAATGCCCATCAATTCTAAGAGGGGCAAAAGAGGTTTCAATTAGAGAAAGACACAGTAAATGCTAAAAGTAAAAAAAAATTTAAGCTTTATGTCTTTTGGTATGTCTAGGATAAAGCCTTTAATGTCTTCAAAGAGATTAGATTGATTATTCATCAAAGAAAAAGTGGATTTGCATTATGACTTATGTTAAGAGAATTCTGATCTTTGAAATTAACAAGGTCAGATGTCACTTCTCTACAATGACCACAAGAGAAAGAGAGTTGGTGAATAGTTGATGTTGATCCTAGGTCTTTGAAACCCCCAAACACCTTTTGAGCCTATGAATTTCCTTTCTTTCATAAGCCATGAACCATAGCCTGCATTACGTGTTTTTTAAAAGCCCTTTTTCATCAAGTAAGCAATCTGAACTAATAAATGGCGATCTCAAAACTTGAAGAGCCTTTCCATAAGAGTCGTGGCTTCATGGATTAAGCTACTTATTATTATGCATGCTAAAAAAATTGGTGCTAAAAAAAAGAAAACAATCTTTCTTGATGAATCCTCAAGTTTTGACTTGAGCCTTTTGTTTCTTGAAATCCACAGAAGGTCACCTCATCGCAGGCCATCAAAAGATATACTTAAGATCAAATATTAAAACTGACACAAAGAACCACGAAAAAAGTCATTTTAATCTTACAACGGGTTATTTCTGTCTTCAAAATACAAGACAATTAAAGGACTTCATTGAATAGCGTGTGTTGGATCTTTGACCAAACAAGCTTGATTTCCAAAAATACTTTTTAAAATTGACATCTCTCTGATTTCATTTCAACAATTAGACTTGATTAGAGATGACCGTTGAAATATGAGATTTGATTCCAGAACAAGAAAGATTGTCAAATAAGAACATCGAGCGAATTTGCAAAATCCTTGACAAGAATGACAACAACATTTCTCGATACTCCTTGAAAAGTTGACCACCTGGGGGCAATACAGTGGATCCTAGATAGGAAAACAAATAGTATTCAGATCAGCTGGGGGCAATGAAAGATGATCAAATGATGAATCAATGCACTAAGGACAATAGTGTTTAAAGAAAGCTAATCAGCAGGACAAGCATTCAGATCATTACTGGGGGCAATGTTGTTCAAAGACAGTCAGTGATTTAATGAACTTCAGCAGCGATTGATGAGTAACGCTGCACTTGAAGGGCATATTATTATCGTCAGCTTGGGTTACCCTCTAAAACATGGCTATGACTCCTGACAGATGTTATCAAGTGAGTGCATTTGAATGAACATCTAACATACGCACACCACCAAGACTGACGGTGGATCAAAGATGTACCTGAAGGACATCTTCATATCGTCATCTTTTGAAACATGGCTATCGACCGATGTGGGCATATAGTTGCATTTGAATGAATATCGAGAAGATGTGCACACCACCAAGACTAACGATGGACCAAAGATGCATCTAAAGGACATCTTTATATCGTCATCTTTTGAAACATGGATATCGACCGATGTGGGAATACAGTTGTATTTGAATGAATATTGAAAAGATGTGCACACCACCACGACTAATTGTGGAACAATGTTGCACTTGAAGGACAATCTCATATTGTTATCATTTGAAACATGGTTATCGACAAATGTTATCACACAATTGCATTAAATGAATGTCGGAAAGGCACCCACCCCGAAGACTGACTGTGGGACCATCTATTTTGGAGATCAAAGACGTACTTCATCGCATGAATATGGGTGATAAAATGAACATCATTGATGATGCCACTACATTTCTTTTCACAATCTGATTAGAAGAGCTGAGGGGAATCTATTGAGAATAACACTGAGCATACAACCATGAGCCTTTGTACTACAAGCTATGAGATGCATGTCTGGATGATTGGATAGTTTCAATGAAGACTGATGATAATATATACTTGAAGAGTATTGTTTCAACTGGGGCAAGTTCATGACTGATTGACAATCTAAAAGGAGGTTAAACACCAAAAAACCTCTTGAGGGGTGTTGGCAAAACACACGCACCAAATCAAACGACAATTTTTGAGAGAATCTAGGAGATGGATGATTTGTTCAACTCCTTCATGATGAATCGAGCAACACCACACTTGGAAGCATGGTCAAGCTTGAGAACAACTGAGAGCAGTAATCGTCGTGGATAGCCTAAGATGGGCATTGTACTTGCATTTGAGTGGAAGGCTAGCACGTAAATGAGCCAATGCATCGAAAGAACAAAGAAAGCTTTGGAATGCAAACAAAGGCACCCTATGACGATGGATCATCAAAGAGGGGGGACCTATATTTCAAATTAGGTAAGGATACATGCATGTCATCTAACCTCAAAAGCACTACACATGTGATTATTACAGGAAGATCCTCAATGAAGTCCAGCAAGATTGTGGATAAAGAAAGAATCATTGAGTTGATGATAACAAAGAATCGGTTTAGATCCTGGAACGAGAAAAGAATGAGATGAACCCTGCCAGTAGGAAAATCTCAAAGAAATGAGGAAATCAACCTTGTCATCGAGAGGAGTCTTCAAGTAAACCTTACAATCAGGAAGCGCCGTTTATCAGCCTTATCCTGTCAGGACTTCACCTGCCAAGTCTTTTTGCCAGGTAAGTCACATTTTTTATTTGGGTAGGTCACCCATTATAACGCGACCACTTTACATTTTTGCTATCTTCCACTTGGGTGGGTCGCCCGTTATAATGAGACCACCTTTCATTATTTTTTCTGGGTAGGTCACCCATCACAATAAGACCATCATTTTTTTCTGGGTAGGTCACCCATTATAATGAGACCGCACTTCACATTCTTTCCATTTGGGTAGGTCACCCATAACAATGAGACCACTTCATATTTTTTCTATCTTCCATTTAGGTAGGTCACCCATTATAATGAGACCGCACTTCATTTCTTTCCATTTGAGTAAGTCACCCATCATAATGAGATGTTTTCCACATTCTTTCCACCAAGGTAGTTCACTCATTACAATGAGACCATTTTGTTACACATATTCTTTGTTTTGGTTTAATGAGGTCGCTAGATGGGATCTCATGTAGCTTTGGTTAAAGAAAATCGCCAGATGGGATTTCAGGTTGACCGAGTTACGCATATTCTTTGTTTTGGTTTAATGAGGTCGCCAGATGGGATATCATGTAGCTTTGGTTAAAAAAAAACGCCAAATGGGATTTCAGGTTGACCGAGTTACACATATTCTTTGTTTTGGTTTAATGAGGTCGTCAGATGGGATCTCATGTAGCTTTGGTTAAAGGGAATCGCCAGATGGGATTTCAGGTTGACCGAGTTACACAACATTTTTTGGTTTTGGTTTAATGAGGTCGCCAGATGGGATCTCATGTAACTTTGGTTAAAGGGAATCGCCAGATGGAATTTCAGGTTGACCGAGTTACACTTTTCTTTGTTTTAATGAGGTCGCCAGATGGGATCTCATGTAGTTTTGGTTAAAGAAAATTGCCAGATAGGATTTCAGGTTGACCGAGTTACACACTTTTTTTTAGTTTTGACTGAATGAGGTCGCCAGATGGGATCTCATGTAGCTTTGGTTAAAGGAAATCGCTAGATGGAATTTCAGGTTGACCGAGTTACGCACTTTTCTTTGTTTTGATTTAATGAGGTCGCCAGATGGGATCTCATGTAGCTTTGGTTAAAGGGAATCGCCAGATGGGATTTCAGGTTGACCGAGTTACACTTTTCTTTGTTTTAATGAGTCGTCAGATGGGATCTCATGTAGTTTTGGTTAAAGGAAATCGCTAGATGGGATTTCAAGTTGACCGAGTTACACACTTTTTTTTTTTTAGTTTTGACTGAATGAGGTCGTCAGATGGGATCTCATGTAGCTTTGGTTAAAGGAAACCACCAGATGGGATTTCAGGTTGACTGATTTACGCACTTTTCTTAGTTTTGGTTTAATGAGGTCGCCAGATGGGATCTCATGTAGCTTTGGTTAAAGGAAATTGCCATATGGGATTTCAGGTTGACAGAGTTACGCACTTTTTTAGTTTTGATTGAATAAGGTCTCCATATGGGATCTCATGTAGCTTTGGTTAAAGGAAATCGCTAGATGGGATTTCAGGTTGACCGAGTTATGTACTTTTCTTTGTTTTGGTTTAATGAGGTCGCCAGATGGGATCTCATGTAGCTTTGGTTAAAGGGAATCGCTAGATGGGATTTCAGGTTGACCAAGCTACACATATTTTTTTAGTTCCAGTTTAATGAGATCGCCAGATGGGATCTCATGTGGCTTTGGTTAAAGGGAATCACCAGATGGGATTTCAGGTTGACCGAGCTCCACATTTTTTTTAGTTCCAGTTTAATGAGGTCGTCAGATGGGATCTCATGTAGCTTTGGTTAAAGGAAATCGCTAGATGGGATTTCAGGTTGACCGAGTTACACACTTTTTTTTTAATTTTTGACTGAATGAGGTCGCCAGATGGGATCTCATGTAGCTTTGGTTAAAGGAAATCACCAGATGGGATTTCAGGTTGACTGAGTTACGTACATTTTTTAGTTTTGATTTAATGAGGTCGCCAGATGGAATCTCATGTAGCTTTGGTTAAAGGGAATCGCCAGATGGGATTTCAGGTTGACCGAGCTACACATATTTTTTTAGTTCCAGTTGAATGAGGTCGCCAGATGGGATCTCATGTGGCTTTGGTTAAAGGGAATCTCCATATGAGATTTTAGGTTGACCGAGCTACACACATTCTTTGGTTTTGGGAAAGGAGATCGCCAAATGGGATCTCAAGATAACAAAAAAAAAAGAGAAAGAAAGAAAGAAAGAAAGAAAGAAAGAAGAGGAAGAAAAGAGAAGGAAGAGAGAACAGGGAAAAAGAGCAAGGTCTTTAGATGAGTGGATATTGAGCAAGTTAAGCAAATAAAAGACAAGTTTTTCTTTACAAAGCTTACTATGCAAAACATTGAGGAGTTTGGCTTCGTAAGCATTGTAAAGAGGGGGCATCTGTTGCTACCCAATTTTTGACCCATGTTTTGATATTTTTTCAGAAAAAACCAAAAATTAGCAAAAAAAAACAATGAAAACCCAAAAAATGCATTTTTGATATATTTGCATTGTTTTTAGCATTTTCAACATCATCTCAAAAGAATTTAAATTTTCAAAAGTATTAGGAACGCGTTCAACTTTTAAACGCGTAAATTTTATGATCACTGATTTTACTTGTTGAGTTGACGTTGATATTGCTCGCTTTCAAAAATACAAAAAAATCAAATTTTACAAAAAAAGAGGAAAGGAAAAGGAAAGGAAAAGTTGAGGGACTAGTTTGAAACCTAGCAATAACATTTTTAAAGAGGTTCATCTCATTCCTATAAATATCATGCTACACTGAATTTTTAAAGAGGGGGGGCAATTTTGCAATTAAAGGGGGCAGGGAACACAAAAACAAGAAACCCTAAAAGCTTAACATTTTTTCTTCTCCCTCATCCTAGGCAGCCGCCGAAGCCCCCCTCTTCATCTCACTGTCTTCTCCCTCAAACGGAGCCGCACCCCCCCTCTTGATCAGATTTTTCTCTTCTTCTCGCCAGCCTAGAGCTCGGCTCTTTGGACTGCACACAAGCCTCCCCTTCTCAGCCACCTCGTATTTCCCTCTCTAGTCGGCTCAACTTTTCCCCCCATTTTCTCTCATCACCGTCCCAGCTGTTCCCTTCCAACACAAGACTTTCCCTCTCTGGCAACACAGATAGAGACTGGCTTCTGCACCTCCCCACAGCAGCCGGCCACTACATTTCTCTCAGCCGTTTGTCGCCGCCAGGAGCAGCAGCGCTGTCCTCACCAGTGAGCCATCAGCCCCCACACGGCAACGTCGGGGCACCACTCTTCTTCATCTTCTGCAATTAGCCTCCTGCCTGCCTTCTCCCTCCGGCAGCGCCCGCAGACCCAGCAGTCTCCAGCGACAGCCCCCATACGGCGACGCCCACAGAATCCAGCCGCTGCTCACCTTCCTCCAACCGCTCACAGAGACGCCCTGACCTCAGAGCCGTTCGCCACCTACAGAAGGGAAGAATAGAAAACCAAAAGGAGAAGACAAGAGAGAGTAGATAAAAAAAAAAAGGGAAAAAGAATAGGAAGCTTTGCATGTGTGTTTTTCCCTTTGCAGGTAACGGTGGTTCTCACAGCCAGCAGAGAAGGGAAGGGAAGAAGAAAGCAGGGCAGATCTGCCCATTTTCTGTCATTGTCAGCAGCGGCGCGTGAACCCACGCGCTGCCAGTGGCGGCAACGCGTGGGGAGACGCGCCGCTACTGTTCAGGCAGTTCCATAAGTTTGCCTGACACTGTTCTGTTGGTGCAGAAGGCTATCCCTGTAATTTTAGATTGATTTGGGGCTAATTTTTGTAATGTAAAAATTGTTTAATGTATTTTTTGTCTAGTTGACTTTTTATAATTTGTATTGTTGATGTAACAAAAAAGAAGAAGAAAGAAAAAGAAAAGGAAAAGAAAGAAAAGAAAAGTATAGTGAAAAGGAAATGTGTGATTTGTATTTTGTTTATGAATGTTTCTTTTTGTATGATAAAATTGTAAGAATAAAGAAGAATTTAATATTTTGATTTGATCACGGATAAGGAATTATGAACTTACATGTAAGTCGTATTTCTAAAATTCGATGAAAGAACAGAATTTTTTAAAACTTCTTTAGCACATCAAAGCCACAAAGCAGCTTATCTCAGGTAGGGTGCGTTAGGGGTGCTAATACCTTCTCTAACCACAACCATCCCTTACCCGTGAATTTCTGACAAGACCAGCACTCGGGTTTCCTAGTAGCCTTCAATTCAATACTAGGTGGCGACTCCAACGAACCAATCAAAGCAAAACACAAAGAGAAAATCGTCAGCCGATGCCGCGTGGATTTTTTAACGTGCGACAGAGTTCATTACCTAAGTCCTGGCTAGAGTCACAATCCTCTATATCTGTGGGGATTGCTGGCTCTGAGAGAGGTACGGATAAGTGGGGTTTGGGTGTGGGTTGGGAGGTAAGGTAAGCTTGATCAACAGGTTGTAGATGTGTGGGTGCAACACTGGTTGAAGGGTGAGGAGATGTGATGGTTTTTGGTAGAGTAGGCTCTGGCTGTTGGGTAGTTTTGGTGCTGGTGGATGGTTTAGTGGTGGCAATTGTATGGGTAATGAGTGTATTTGTTGGCTCTGGATGTGGTGCATTGGTTGGTTTTGTGGGAGGGATAGTGTATACTGCTACAGGGATGTGTTGTGATGGCCCTGCTGCAGGGATGTGTTGTGATGTATCTATCTGGGGGGTAGTTGTGGCTGGATCAACAGTAGCTTTAACAGTGTCTGTAACTGGGCTACACATGAATGGCCGAAGACTTTGCATTTGTCACACCTTGGGGGCTTCCATTCATACTCAACCATGACAGTAATAGGTGCAGTGGAGAAGGGACTGTCGATATCAAAGCTGTGGATAAAAGGCAATGTAGCATCCACTTCAACACATAATCTTGCATACTTCAGCCGAGTGCAACCATAAGTGAGCTCATCATACGAGAGGGGACGCCCAACCATACTTGCTGCCAAGCTGAGCCCTTGTTTAGACCACAAGGGGAATGGTAAGCCATGCAAACGGATCCATACTGGGAGTGTGGAAATTTTATTCTTGTCAAATTGGAATCTCGGATGCCATTGCTGTAAGATGATATTCTTCCCTCCAAACATCCATGGCCCTTTCTTCAAAACTGTATGCATCTCATCCTCTGTGGTGAAATGAAAGATAATGAATCCATTAGAAGTTGTCATAACATTCTCTAAACCATAGGATCGCCATGCCCTGGATGCAATGGAGTTCACTGCATGAAAAGGCATACGAAACCCTAGAAAAAAACCAATCATGCAACGATTCCATTGCGCTGAATTTTCCAAAAGCATTTCTTCAGTGATCTTAAGACTAAGACCTATTGGTTGACGGCAGAGAGGCTCCAAGGTGAATCTTGTACTAGAGTTAGAGACTCTAACTCGATCTGCCCATGAAGATGGTTTGGTGGTGGTGGTAGGCTTGGTTTTGGGGTTGTGGGAAGTCATTGTGGTGGGTGAGGCTGTGCAGGAGAACGGTGAGAAAGTGGTGATAGGGATTGTATCAAGAAAGTTGGTCGGTAACAATATAAGGGAGGATGATGGGAATGAGAATTGCCTATGGGAGCCGGGAAAAAGTGATCACCGGCGACTGGGGGAAGGCCAGCAAGGTGTCGTCTTCAAAATCGCTAGGGGTGGCTGCTCTCATCTCATGTTTTTCCTCCTAAACCCTAAACCCTAAACCCTAAACTTTTTTTTAGAATAAAGTTAAGTTGTATTGATCCAAAAAAGTACATGATACGAGAGGCATACCCCAAGTATTACAAAGGATCTGGAAGGTCAACAAAAAGGAAACAAGCTTGTACATCGAAAGAAAATATACAAAGCAGCATAAATTGTTCAGGCGGTTGATATAGAAATAATCCAAACTCAGGTAATATCACCGCTCAACTAAAAGGTAAAAAAGATGGTGCCACTCGATGAGTCGCTGCCCGAGTTTTTATCTCGATGATATCCTTGTTCTTTTTCCTCCTGGTAACAAGTGTAAATCCAGTGTCATCACATCCAACAGATTGTGTAGCAGATAGAGATTCTGGAGGACGTGCTCGAGATGGTGTCATCTTAGGTAAATCTGTGGTAGGTACCCTAGATGAAGAACTGGTTTCAGAAGAAGATGGCAAAGACATTTGCTTACTAGTAGTGCACACAGGCAATTCTAGTGGCGATGTCCTAACATGATCGTTTGTGGACAGTGAAGGAGTTATAGATTTAACATCACCAAGATCAGATGGCTTCAGTTGACTCTCAGCTAAGGAATCAGAGGCTGACTCATCTGTGTCTGTCTCGTTTGAGGAATCTGTATCTGTCTCAGCTGAGGAATCTGAGTCTTCAGAGGACATCTCATCTGTGTTTGTGGCGATGGAGGTAATGGCATTACCTTTACCCTGGCGACTTGGAGAGACATCACCGTTAACCTGCTTATCACATGTGTCTGTGGCAGGTGAGGCATTACCTTTATCCTGATGACTAGGAGAGGCATCACTGTTAACCTGCTTATCAGCTGAAGGTAAACATGAGTGACCAAAAACATGGCACTTTTCACATCTCTTTGGCTTCCATTCATAGTTCACATAAACTTCTCCTGATAGTAGTGGAGAACTCAAGTTCAAATTTGTGGACAAATGGTAGAGATGCATCTACCTCCACACACAACCGCGCGTAATCTAAGCGCTTACATCCAAGTGTCAACTCATCACAAGAGAGTGGTTGGCCCACCATACTGGCTACCTCACTTAAACCATCCTTTGTCCATAAAGGAAAAGGTAGATCATATATCCGAATCCATACTGGAAGTTTGGTGATCTTGTTTATGTCGAAGACAAACCCAGAATGTCATTTCTGAAGAATAATAGCTTTCCCACCAAACATCCAAGGACCATTTTCAATGACCTTTTGTAGCTTATCTTCTGTTTTGAAACGAAACATTGTAAATCCATTGGCCAAGGATGTCACATCCTCAATGTCAAACCTCTTCCATATCCTATGAGCAATTGAATTCATAGCAGAATAAGGAAGCTTAAAACCAGGAAAAAACCTACTAGGCAACGATGCCATACCACAGAAGACTTCTCCCATAATCCCTTAGTCATTTTGAGACGAGAGCCAACCGGCTTTCGAGGGATGGGGTCAAGAGTGCATCTAGTGTGAGAGTCGGTAACTCTTATCTTATCAGCCCAAAAACCCGAGGGGGGAGTGGGTCAGGTAGAGGTTGGGGAGGCTGTGTTTTGGGTGTTTTGGTGTTGGTTTGTGGGATGTTTAGTGGTTGAGGGGGTAGGGTTGGCTTTAGGTGTTTGGGTTTTCGAATTGGAAGCCATGGCAGATTCTGGCATAGCTTCAAACAATAATTATTCACCAAAAATTCAAACAATAACAAATCCCAAAGGTTCAAAGGTAACCACATATGTTATGCAGAACATATACAAAAAACAGCACAAGTTAACGGTTGGATCTCCACTGATCTCCAATATACCAAACCTGACCTGATATTGATGACCTTCTGTTAAACATGTAGAAAACGTTGCTGGAGGATTCATTTTTAATCTCCACCGTTCAGACTGTGTATCACAACCAGGTGCATCATATATCCACAAATAAGCTTGATCCAACGGTAGAGCAAAGAGAAATAGGCCGGCGGCTTTGACTGTTCCGAGTGGGATTTTTTCAGAAATCTTCAAATGGATAGATTTCGTAGGACGAATCAAATATCGACGATCCCTCTGGTCAAAATGTAGGCAACATAGAGGCGCACAACATACCAAAAAATACGGTTGATCCAATGGTAGAACAAGGAGAAATCGGCCGGCGACTTTGACAGATATAGAGGGGTTTCCAGAAACTTTCAAACGGTCAGCTTTCTTAAACGCCGGCAGCTTTGGACGATCCCTCTGGTCAGACTGTAGACAATAGTGAGGTGCACAACATAACCATATCTTAGCCTGATCCAACGGTGGACGCCGAAGATATGGCTGTCGGAGCACTGCCCCTTTGTATCTTTCCTCTCTAACCTCTCTCCAGCTTCTCTCTCTAAAAGAACACCCCTAAACCCTAAACCCCGAACCCTGAACCCCTCAAAACCCTAAACCCTAAACCCCTAAAACCCTCAAACCCTAAAACCCTAAACCCTAAACTCTAAACCCTCACACCTAACCCCTGACCCCTGAACCCCGAACCTCAAACCCTAAACCCTCAACTCTAAACCCCTAACCCCTCAACTCCAAACCCCTAACCCTTAAAACCCTAAACCCAAAAACCCTAAACCCTAAACCTCAAAACCCTAACCCCTAACCCAAAACTCAAAACCCCAAACCTCAAACCATAAACCAGGAACCCCAAACCCCAAACCCTAAACCATAAACCCCAAACCCCAAACCCGAACCCAAACCCAAAACCCCGAACCCGAAACCCTAAACCCTAAACCCTAAACCGTAAAAGCCCAAAACCCAAAACCCAAAACCTAATACCCAAAAACCCTAAA
>NC_084870.1:13753141-13755641 GCF_951802175.1 Populus nigra | reverse complement strand
CCTAAACCCTAAACCCTAAACCCTAAACCCTAAACCCTAAACCCTAAACCCTAAACCCTAAACCCTAAACCCTAAACCCTAAACCCTAAACCCTAAACCCTAAACCCTAAACCCTAAACCCTAAACCCTAAACCCTAAACCCTAAACCCTAAACCCTAAACCCTAAACCCTAAACCCTAAACCCTAAACCCTAAACCCTAAACCCTAAACCCTAAACCCTAAACCCTAAACCCTAAACCCTAAACCCTAAACCCTAAACCCTAAACCCTAAACCCTAAACCCTAAACCCTAAACCCTAAACCCTAAACCCTAAACCCTAAACCCTAAACCCTAAACCCTAAACCCTAAACCCTAAACCCTAAACCCTAAACCCTAAACCCTAAACCCTAAACCCTAAACCCTAAACCCTAAACCCTAAACCCTAAACCCTAAACCCTAAACCCTAAACCCTAAACCCTAAACCCTAAACCCTAAACCCTAAACCCTAAACCCTAAACCCTAAACCCTAAACCCTAAACCCTAAACCCTAAACCCTAAACCCTAAACCCTAAACCCTAAACCCTAAACCCTAAACCCTAAACCCTAAACCCTAAACCCTAAACCCTAAACCCTAAACCCTAAACCCTAAACCCTAAACCCTAAACCCTAAACCCTAAACCCTAAACCCTAAACCCTAAACCCTAAACCCTAAACCCTAAACCCTAAACCCTAAACCCTAAACCCTAAACCCTAAACCCTAAACCCTAAACCCTAAACCCTAAACCCTAAACCCTAAACCCTAAACCCTAAACCCTAAACCCTAAACCCTAAACCCTAAACCCTAAACCCTAAACCCTAAACCCTAAACCCTAAACCCTAAACCCTAAACCCTAAACCCTAAACCCTAAACCCTAAACCCTAAACCCTAAACCCTAAACCCTAAACCCTAAACCCTAAACCCTAAACCCTAAACCCTAAACCCTAAACCCTAAACCCTAAACCCTAAACCCTAAACCCTAAACCCTAAACCCTAAACCCTAAACCCTAAACCCTAAACCCTAAACCCTAAACCCTAAACCCTAAACCCTAAACCCTAAACCCTAAACCCTAAACCCTAAACCCTAAACCCTAAACCCTAAACCCTAAACCCTAAACCCTA
Source organism: Populus nigra (assembly GCF_951802175.1). Classification (NCBI taxonomy): domain Eukaryota; kingdom Viridiplantae; phylum Streptophyta; class Magnoliopsida; order Malpighiales; family Salicaceae; genus Populus; species Populus nigra. The sequence goes on along the minus strand of NC_084870.1, from coordinate 13,754,503 downwards.
AACCCTAAACCCTAAACCCTAAACCCTAAACCCTAAACCCTAAACCCTAAACCCTAAACCCTAAACCCTAAACCCTAAACCCTAAACCCTAAACCCTAAACCCTAAACCCTAAACCCTAAACCCTAAACCCTAAACCCTAAACCCTAAACCCTAAACCCTAAACCCTAAACCCTAAACCCTAAACCCTAAACCCTAAACCCTAAACCCTAAACCCTAAACCCTAAACCCTAAACCCTAAACCCTAAACCCTAAACCCTAAACCCTAAACCCTAAACCCTAAACCCTAAACCCTAAACCCTAAACCCTAAACCCTAAACCCTAAACCCTAAACCCTAAACCCTAAACCCTAAACCCTAAACCCTAAACCCTAAACCCTAAACCCTAAACCCTAAACCCTAAACCCTAAACCCTAAACCCTAAACCCTAAACCCTAAACCCTAAACCCTAAACCCTAAACCCTAAACCCTAAACCCTAAACCCTAAACCCTAAACCCTAAACCCTAAACCCTAAACCCTAAACCCTAAACCCTAAACCCTAAACCCTAAACCCTAAACCCTAAACCCTAAACCCTAAACCCTAAACCCTAAACCCTAAACCCTAAACCCTAAACCCTAAACCCTAAACCCTAAACCCTAAACCCTAAACCCTAAACCCTAAACCCTAAACCCTAAACCCTAAACCCTAAACCCTAAACCCTAAACCCTAAACCCTAAACCCTAAACCCTAAACCCTAAACCCTAAACCCTAAACCCTAAACCCTAAACCCTAAACCCTAAACCCTAAACCCTAAACCCTAAACCCTAAACCCTAAACCCTAAACCCTAAACCCTAAACCCTAAACCCTAAACCCTAAACCCTAAACCCTAAACCCTAAACCCTAAACCCTAAACCCTAAACCCTAAACCCTAAACCCTAAACCCTAAACCCTAAACCCTAAACCCTAAACCCTAAACCCTAAACCCTAAACCCTAAACCCTAAACCCTAAACCCTAAACCCTAAACCCTAAACCCTAAACCCTAAACCCTAAACCCTAAACCCTAAACCCTAAACCCTAAACCCTAAACCCTAAACCCTAAACCCTAAACCCTAAACCCTAAACCCTAAACCCTAAACCCTAAACCCTAAACCCTAAACCCTAAACCCTAAACCCTAAACCCTAAACCCTAAACCCTAAACCCTAAACCCTAAACCCTAAACCCTAAACCCTAAACCCTAAACCCTAAACCCTAAACCCTAAACCCTAAACCCTAAACCCTAAACCCTAAACCCTAAACCCTAAACCCTAAACCCTAAACCCTAAACCCTAAACCCTAAACCCTAAACCCTAAACCCTAAACCCTAAACCCTAAACCCTAAACC